>NW_010205665.1:98396-122778 GCF_000695765.1 Mesitornis unicolor
GGCTAGCAGGCAGCCACAGGGAGTTAGTAGGGGTGTTATAATTAGAGAGAGGTTTCTCAGTGTTCATAACCCACTGCATGTATATGTTTATATATATGCTTCCCTACATTGCTCAATATTTTTATACATAATTGAGACTAAGATATAAGAGAATGTCTTCCAAATATGTTTCAGATTAGCAGTTGACACGAGTTACAGAAAACTGTAGTTGACATGAGTTACAGAAAACTGTAAGCAGAATAGAAGCGTACGTTCATGTTTAATCACAAAGCTTTTAAGGTGTACATATGAAAAATGACCACATCCTTACTTGAGAATTATTTCCTGCAACTCCACAGAGCAGAGCCCCGTAGCAGTTAATTCGGCATGGGCTGACTCCTGCTCTCCACCTGCAGCCTGACTGACCGAACAGGACTACTGCACCGACCTGCCATGCTTATTTAGGAGCTTGATCAATCAGCAGTTGGTAAATTAAGGAGATAAACATTTGCTTAAAGGGATTCACACATGGAAAGCATCCCTCAGCTCGCACTTCAGCTGCTGAGATGTGCAGAAGCAGGGAGGACAGCCAAGCCAGAGCGCAGCACAGAAGAGGGAGGGCAAAGCTCCCTATTACCTCACCACAGCAGAAGGCATTTAACTTGCACTGGCCACTACTACGGCTTTAAAGTTGATAAATGAAATGAGAAACATCATCTTGCTCATTACCCAGCCAGGTGACATTTCAACAAGCTACTCACGCATCAGCTTCTGCAGGCATTTTAAAATGGGGATCTGTAATGCTCTCCGCTAAAAATGACTGACTTTTAAAGCAATCACCTCTGCTAATTAAGCCAAGCAGGTGATTTTGCCAGGTACCACTGAGCAGAAGAGCTAACTCGGCCATCACAGCTCCTGGGAAGGTCTGCGGGCTGCCTCTTTCCTCTGCTGCACTGAATGTACCAATCCAAAGTGTTTTACACGTCTTGCTGAAATAATGCTTTTTTTGTTTGTGTAAATAGATTATTTACAGCCAGCCAGGTGAAATTCCTCCTCTCCCTCACATACCACTTCAAAGCCTAACACGGGAGATCGAGTGCAGCTAGCCTAGCCCAGTTTTTCCTGGCAACAGGAAAACTTCACATCAATCACACTTTGTGAAGTTTCCTCCATTAGTCTCATCTCGTTTAAGAATAAATGCTTATAATAGCACTGAAATTATGTTTGAGAGACCACATTGAGAGGCTCGGTTTATATTTTTTTGCAAGCAAGGAACATAATTTCACCTGGCCACATCTGGATGCAGTGGGGGGCCAATGACGGGTGGGGGCTGTGGCCGTACAGCCAGGCAGGCGGTGCCACGCACCCAAAAAATCCTCAAACAGAGAGGAAAGCATTTATTTATCTAATCCAAGCTTTATAAAACTGAAAATAGAATTAGAAGCTGTTATTTCTAAAACTGGGTTTATGTTGCCACAGCAGTTATAAAGAGCAGACAAATGCACCACCACAGTACAAAGGGTAGAGATAATTTTCACAGATACTGACTATGAAAAGAAAGGGCTATAAAAGGACGATGCCAAAGGGCAACAATCAGCATCACATGAGCAGAACGCAAAGTATTTGCTGAGAAATTACACACCCTTTCCATACCCTTCCCTGTAATGTCTTTACTTCTTTCTGACAAAACCCAACCAAAACACAGTAACTGATGACAAAGAATTGCTCCACATGCTCTAAACCAAGGACCAAGGTGAAAATGATCTTATTTTGTAATCTTTATCTTCAGAGTTTTTCATCAGCTGATGAAAACTAAAAATATACCTGCGACTAAAGCACAGTATCTACCTTCAGACGCTATGCCCACACACATTCTTCAATCTTTGACAGAAAACTACCTCGCCTAGGTTATTTAAGGAGACATTAACTCACATTTTCTATCCGACTCAGCTAAAACTGCAGCTCCAGTGAGCCAAGGGAAGGAGGGGAACAGGGCAGAGTGGAGGAAAGGAGCTGTTCATCTTGCTCAGAAGGAATTTTTCTAAATGAGAGAGAGACAAGACGTGAGCACTGTGAACACAGTGATCCTGCACAAATCTGCCTGGGATTGCTTATTTTCTTTACCTCCAGTTCTTACGGCACCAAGTTCACAAGCAGAGGTGTTCTCAGCTGCTACACCTAAAGAGCAGAGGACATCTGTTTCTTCGCATCCTTCACATGAAAGGACACACTGTGTGCAACGGCGTGTTTAAGCCGAAGCACAGAAATCAAGAGGTTGCTCTGCGGATGGCACCGCTATCCCCAAACCCGGCCACAAGGAAAGTGCAGCCCAGCACAGATACGCCAGCAGTCCCCAGCTCCATCCAGCACCAGCTTTTATCATCCCCAACACACACGTTCTTCCGACAAAAAGCTTCACCACCTCCTAAACCAAAGGCGGTATAAAAACACAGAGATTTTAGTAACAACACAATGTTAGACATATTCGCTTTCTTTTATGGTAACATCCTCGTCCCAATATACTATGGAGTGAGCCACTCGAGTAACTAAACCACTTCTCGTTTTCCCAGCCAGATGCTAACTCACATAATTACCATGAGATGCCACAACTGTAGAATAAGGGAAAATAAAAGCAGCGTCAGTAGCGTCAACTGAGAACTCATCACACGAAAGCAAACCAGGTAACTGCTGCCATCACCCATTTACCCCAGAACACTTTTATTTGAAAGTAATTTGCTACTCTCAATTTTAATGAGGATGGTGACATATTAATTTCTTGGCTGCCAAGATGTAAATTTTTAAAATAAATACATAAATGAAAAGCCACCCAAAAGAGTCCCCATGAGACTATAACCAAACCTCCAAACTGCCGGGGAAGTGGTGACCATCCTTAGTTTCATTATCAGCAACTTTTTAAAAATACGACCAAGATCTGGACGCTTCCAAACAAGTCCCACAGCGCTGAAGCACCAAGAGCTGCTGGAATCAACCCTCTCCCCCTACAGCCACCTCGACTTCAGCAGCACACCAAGCAGTACAAGGGCCTAGGTACCCTTTTATTAATCCAGAAAACTTAAGCACAGATTACTAGTGTCCTAAGGCTAAAGACAGCTGTCTTTGAAGTTTATTTGAGTTAACTTTTAACAATTTTATGTCCAGCTTCAGTAAGGAGTTTATCCCTTCCTCTCTGTCACCTAAGCTGATGAGCAAAGTTTACGAGTTTGTACTGTTTCCTTCTGCTTCACCCTTTTCTCTCTCAATCTTTAATCCAGGGAACAACTTTCCAAAGCATGGAATTAGGGATCCAATGAAACAAGGGTTGTCTCGAGTATGGAGTTCTGAATACAAAGTTTTCCAAACAACCAACAACAAATCCAACCGGTACAACCGTAATTCACGTGCCCCACGTTCATATGCACCAGGTCTGCAGCAAGGTCCAAGACAAATTCCCCTGCAGTGTTAAAAGTGGGCAAAAGCAGTGTGATGCTCTGGGATGAGGATGAAATGACTGCACCAAGAGCAACTGTGCTCTTGATAAACATAACATGAAAACCTGATGCTTTACTTGATGTGACCCCAGCCAGGTGTTCCAGTAACACAGGATTATTTTAAAACATGAAGCAGGAAATCTGTTTGAAGGAAAATAAATTGTTCCAAAGTGACCTCGCGGTTGCAAATTCTGATAAATCAAAAAGAGCCATCCTCAGTGACTGCACCGAGGTATCAGGGAAGCTGAGGAAACCATACATCCCCACAGACTCCCTGGAGTGCTGCCTGGTACACTATGTGCTTTGTGTCGTGTGAAAGGGGAGAGCCAGCGCAGGCCCCAGACAGCCACGGCCACCCCACACCAACCTTGGACAACTGCTCGCTGCAGCGCAGCTGGGACTCAGTGATCCAGGAGGCCCCTTCCAGATCCTGGATCCCGACGGGCTTGGACTCCAGAGATGCCCTATAGAGCCACACTGAACAATGAATGAGCAGTCTCCCCACAGCCGAGCAGGTATTACTCTGTCAGTCCAGAGTTTTGCACAGGGAATGAGAAAAGAGCAGGAACTTGCACAGCAGTACCAGCACTTCAAAGCCGCACATCAGAAACAGCTGTGTCAGCAAGTTCCAGACAGATTGCTCTCACATGCAAACCTGTCCCAAAGAGCTACGCAAAACCTGTCTCTCAATTCCACCCCAAACATATTAAATGCCTGTTGCAAGAACATATGCTTGGCTCAGTCGAGGCTCCCCACACCCAACCCACGCAGGCTGCCAAGCCACCCAGGATTGCCTGGTTCACATACAAGAACCCGCTTCTTATGGAAGCACAAAGGATGCCTGATGGGATTTTGCACCCGTGCTTTTTCCGAGGTAAGACAAGACAGTTGCCAGAATGCATATTTTATATGCTTCAGAGAAAACAGAAATGTTGGTATCTTCTAAAAGTCTGTTAAGAGATCCAGCTGCATTACAGATAATATACTTTAAAAGAAACAGACACGCATTTCTGCCTTTGAAACAACAGCTAAACCATATGGTAACAGCTTCCCAAACTCCACTGACATTCAGAAAGACCATCAGGAATGAAATCTTCCAGGGAGGGAAGCTGCATGGTTGAAAGCTGCCGCAGCCTCCCTGTTTGTTCCAGAGAGCTGCTGCTTTCTCTTCCATGCTTTGATCAGAAAGAACCAAGCAGGAAACAGGGCTGGAAACAAACTTGAGCAGGATCAAGCACTCGCTTGGTATCAACAAGGATTTTAACATGCTCTTGGACACTGGCTGAATTTCTCTGTATTAAATTTGTTATTTCAAGTGTCTAGATTTCAGTAAAGCAAAGAGAAGTAATGCTTGGAGCACGGGGAGCAGGTTGTGTAAGCTGTAAATAGGCGGTTTTCCTCCAGCCTGCTGCCATTACGTGCTTCACAGTGATTCAGCAGGCTCCTCATGCAGATTGAATGCATCTTTTATTAGGAGTCCTGTCAGGCTCAATAAAGACTTTGTCACCCTTAGGGGGGTGTAGCAGAAGAGAGGAAATGTTACTCAGCACGGTTTATGGTTTTCATTGCTTCCCTTCCTGTTGCTTCATCGAAGGCTGGAATCCGCGCCGTTTCCTTTATTCTGTTTAAGGCCAATTGTAAAAATAGTACTCCCGAATTCTTTCCTGATAATGTAACACCAGAAATAAAAATACAGAAACATGCCTAAGTTCTCTAAAACACATTTTACATATTCGCATATCTACATAGCAAATTCACCAGCCTTTGTGACGCTGGCTGAAGGAGCCCACCCTAGGCCCCTGAAGGCAGACGACACACACCGGCAGCTACCCCTCGAGCCTGCAGGAGGAGCGGTCCACTACATCTAAATGTGTGTAGCAGAGCATACGGTCTCTTGACTACAAGGAAGACGATGAGATGAACCAGGAAGCAACTCCTCCATCTTAATTCTTCACTCTCCCTCTTCAGTGGCATAAACTTTTCACTTCCATAAAAGTGCAAGTGGTGCAAAAGGACATCAGCACAGGACTCTACTTAGAGCAACAACTCCCTTATATGTATCCTCCTATTTAGCTGGAGGCCATTAATTAAAAAAATAATAATACAAGCATTGAGGCACTATTAGGGAGCAGAAAGGATGGATTAATCAGTCAGATAAATGAAAATGTTCTCAAAATACTTTAAAAAATATCTTGCAGGGAATGCCGTAGTTTAAGTAGCACTCATAAGGAATGAAGCGTCATCACGTCATGTGAGAAATGTCACCAGTTCAAAAAGCCCAATGAAGTCCTCCTCATAAAACACACCAGCAGCAAACTCCTGCATGATCTTAAATCGCTGCCCAAGACTGCACCTAGTAACATTTGTATAAAATAAACTGGTTCAGCCACTTCAGAGCCATACCTCATTATTCACAAAAAACCAGCATATATTCCATTAAGAAGTTTTCTGTCTATGGTAACAGGTGACAGTTTTCCAGTCTCAATTGCCAGTCTACTCTCCAGAGACATTTTGAGCCATGCTGTGTTTTCCTAGGACCTTGCTAAAAATCATAATTCATTACTATGACTCTGTAACACAGGATCACTACACTTTATCTGCTGAACGGCGTCAAAAGACCGAGAATTATGTTTCTTCAGACTGCAGCCTCACTTTGTCCACAACCTCCTGGTGCACATGCCCATCGAACAGCTACGGACCACATTACCACCACGTTACAGGACTCCTGTCTGAACTCTGAACTTTACATTTACCCACACAGGTGTCAGATACTGTTTTTTCCCAAATGAGGAAATGTCGGTCTAGTTATTCTAGTATCTTTATATCGGAGAAAGAGGTAAAAAGGGACTTCATTTCACTCTTTTGTAAATCCAGGAAGCAATTGCAATTGACAGCACCAGTTAATAACAGTATAGCCACAAACAGGAAACTAAAATCTGGCTTTTGTTTTTGCAGACCATCAGAAGTAACATTCGCATGCTTGGATTTTTATCTTTTTTTATTTCCTGCAAAAGTAACATGGGGCTAATACTGTTTCCTTACATGTTATTTCCTTATAACATGCACAGAGAGCTACAGGCACAGACTTCAGAATTACACTCCACTGCTAGGAGAAGTAGTCACCTCGATAACAGCTGAAAAAGCCAGAACTTGTTTAAGAACAGAGGCCCTAGACCTACTATTAGAGTTAATCTACAGCCTGAAAGTACCTCCATTCAAGTAGACTGCTTCTGCAAATAAAAAAGCAAAGTATTTCTACATGAAAATAAAAAAATTTGTCTACTCACCAATAGCTCCCCACACCACACACAGATAAACACCTTCCACCTAAGAACCCTGCACTATGTTGATATAAGACTTTGGTAGAAAAAGAAAAAACAACAACATTTAAAAGGAATGAGGGAGGGGAAGTTATATTATTTTTACTGCTGTTTCACCACACCGAGTCAGCATTTCAGGAACCCTGATTCGCCAGAGAAAAGAAAAAACTTCCTTTGGAAAAGCTGATTTTGCAGAGTGAAATACCAAGGGCCCTGAACTGGAGAGACAGGAACATCAGATGTCATTGCTTCAAAGCGAGCAGCTTACGGAGAGTTTTGAATATCTGAAGCACGGTTCAGCCCTTATCATGGTTCAGAACAACAGTACAGCTATGAAAAAGTATCTTCAAGCAAAACATTACCAGAAAGTTCCCAGACACTCATTACTTAGTCTTAAAATATCTTTCAGACTTATACACCGATAATAAAAAAAAAAATCAAAAGCAAGCTGCCTTGAAAACAGTGAGCTCCTAGAGTTCAACAGGATGAGCAGCTCAGAATAGCCAAAATTAATGTCAATGCTTACATCTATCAAAGGGCAGGATTTTATACCAAACACTTCTCAGCAAAAGATCAAAGTCCATAAAAGCAACCTCCTTACCCAAGCTCTTGAAAAGTTGCCCAAAAAACAACAAGCAAAATGGGCAAATTCAGGCTTCCAGGCAATCAACACTGCTGGCCTAGCAGCTGACTACTTGTCAAAATTCACAACCTCCCTTCCAGAGGGCAAGCATTCAAAAAATGGCAACGTTTTGGTTAAACCATTTTTGTCCTAACTCCAAAATCATCCGCTTGCCTGATTCACAAAGAAACTCCCTGCTCTTTTAAAAGGAGCAGCCAAGGAAGTACCAACATCTGAAATTACCTTTTAAGATAAAAAAAGGAAACTTAGTAGGAAAGGTCAGAACACTGAAATGCAAAGAAAAAAAAAGGCAGATTCTTATTTAATAAGAAATTTGGTACAGAAACCTGGGGATGAGGAGAAAGGAGGTGGAGGATGAAATCCAAAGGTCAATGCCATGCTTATCGGTAATGACAGCTCGGGAGTCTGTCTGTATGCAAGTCTGTCGCACAGAACACTTGAGTTTGTTACCTGTACACAACTTTGATCTTGCTGTAGAAAATGCTCTAGTTCTTGTTCTCTGTCTTCCCTCTTGGACTAGAGCTCCACGAGCTACTAAAGGAGATTCAAAGTCCTTTTTTTCTTTTCCTTTTTTACAGAAACACAACCCTGTAAAATCGAAACAAGCTCCAGCTCTCAAAGATTGGCTCCAGGATCAGTGCTGCAGGATGCAGAGGTAATGCCCAAATACAAACTGGTCCCCAGGCATGGCAAGAACAGTGAGCTACATACGGCGACAAGAAAGGCAGGCAGATAAATAGGCAGATATCTAGCGAATAATAAGATACACATACAGAGGCAGGAAGATGTGCTCTTCTAAAAACCATTACTGCCTCCTTCCTGCAAATAAGCACTAAGCGGCTGCTGTTTTGCATTTACCACAGCAACACACTCCAGTGTAAGGATTTTCCTCACTCGTTTTCGTCATTCTTTGCCCAATGTTCCTTTGCAGCCAGTGAATGTTATGATCAAGGTCTCATAACTACAGCTCCTGTTCAACAGGTATCTCAGGCAAAGAAAACTAACAGACAGAATAACAACGCTTCACTGCAGATTGTTTCCACCATATTAATAGTCAGATTTATATACAAATGGATAAGGACACTGTTTTTTACAACGGCCCATTTATGATTTTGCAGTATATAATTCTGTATTTCTTTGTGAACTGAAGCAAGCAAAGATCACGTCTGTCTGGAAATGAAGCCCTGCTTAATAAATACTGGTGAAGACAAAATGACATCTCTTACCAATATTTAACTTAAGTCACCTACTCAGTATCTAGGTAACGGAGAAGAATGTAGCTCTGCAAACTGTCTCAAAAATGCTTTGGTGCATCAGTAAAATACAACAGTCACCACACTGCTTCCAACTAAAACATTCTGTGTTTTCATTCGACATTGATGACAATGCACCAGCGCATTAGAAAAAAACAAACAAACAAACATGAAAATGCAAAGATTAGAATTGGAAAACAAAATATCACACAAGAGCAAAGCTCTCCTACAACCTTTTTCAATAAAACCCCTGGAGGAAAAAAAGAAAAATCAAGCTCCAGCTGTTTTTTCCCATAATAAAGCCATTACAAACTAAGAAATTCCTGCAGAAGACAACAGTAATAGGTTTAACTGCTAATTCCTCCTGCGTCCTGGTATGAGGCTACCCAAGCACTACCAAATACAATCCAGGACAGTCGCTGTAGTTTACAGTAGTCTATATCCCTATCAATGCAGACTGTCAGAGCTAAATTGTGCTGCTGCCACAACTACTGCGATATCCTCTCACATGCAGAGAGATGCTAACAGGCCTGTGCACGTGTGCATCCACGTATTGGTAAATATACAGATATCCCTCACCAAACAGAAAAGCGTCATCAGTAGCTCTTGGCATCTTTGCCTGTAAAAATATTACAGATTGCCTCTATTGCTACATTTGGATGCAAACCATCGCAGCAAAACTTCAGAAACTTGTCACTGCCACTGCTGTAAGATCTACTTTTGTATTTCTCAACAATACCTGTACCATAAACCATAAAGAAACCTATGGAATCAAACTACAGAGTTATATTCTATGTACGCATATTCATATGTCTAAGTTAACAGGTTTCAAGTTTGAAATCACATCAACATAAGCATAAGAGGTACAGATACCTGTGCACTCCCCTAGTAATTAAAACGGATCATTTATGCATAAGGTTACAAAAGGAGTAATTCTAATCACGAAAATTAACAGCTTCAACATTAGGAGGAACAACAGACGAGTGTACTGTCAGGAACCGAATTAACTGTGAGATAATATTGTTACTCAGGCATCTCCAGCTCCAAACCCTGCAGCCGACCCGCCAGGCACCCAGCTGCCCAGAGCGCACACCCCATGACTAACACCCACAGAATTACAGACGAGATGCAGAGCCACTGCCTTCCCCACCTCCGTGCTAAATCAAACAGGTACTGACCACATGCGAGACACGGGCTACGTCGGCGGGGTTGGAGTATGCAAGATGATCTGGAAACCTCTTCTACTCCAACCAGCGACTCCATCCTTAGAGACCAAAAACTTTAGAGGCTATAATTATCTTTATACCAACCCAGAACAAGCCAATCTCAACTTTCTCATTCCTATGAAACCGTGATTGACAGTAATTTGTAGTGCAACACACCAAGATTCCTCCAACACCTCACTCTTCCAGTTTTATTCAACCACAGCCTCTATGGAGATATAACAAACTTGCTTTTAAACAAATCAGAGTTTCATCTAAAAAGATGACTTTGGATTTCAGAGAGGAAGACTACCATGATTCACTGAAGATAACCAAACCCCAAACCTAACACTAAACTTAATCTGAGTATCAAAGTTAGGTTTGTAAGCAGCAACGCAATGCATTAATTTCAGACTCAGACTTTTGACTCATCAGCTCACATGAAAGGAGAAGATTCGTACAGGGTGATGAAAGGCAAAGCCTGGACCCAGCAGCAGAATGCCGCAATAAAAGATCACACCACCACCACGATCTCTGGACAGTCATGCTTGCGACTACAACACGAAGAACATACACTCACCCCCCACAGAAACGGAAGGATTCGGTATTGCAGTTCAGACGTTTTACACAATAATACTGAAAATTAAGACATCTCTGCTGTGCATTTTCTTGAAAAGAAAGTGCATTTAGAGTGCATTTGCCTCCCGCTCAAGCAGCTGGTGTCTGCACCACTTACCAGATGCACTCTGTACAAGCGTCAGGAGGAGTGGAAAACCTGTTCTCTAAAGCTTCTCGCTTTATTACATGAGCATTCACAACTGCAAGAGCTATGTCATTATTTCAGATAAGAATACATTTAAAAAAATGACTAGAGCTTGGGAAAAATCAACTTCACACTACTAATACTGAACTCCGTGACCTCTGAATTCTACGTAGCCAGATTTGCTGGATTTGAAAGATCTAAACTAAATGCAAAGGAAATTCTCAGCTTTTCTTAAAAATATGGTTGTGATCAACTCTGGTTATGCAGCATCTGTTACCTATAGGTCCGCTATACTCCATAACTCTGTTCTTTTAGCTAATGCATATGGGGGAAAACAAAACAAAACAAATCAAAACGAAGTTCCTCTCTTGAGCTGCGCACTCCACCCACGAGCGTGCAGCAGCCAGGCTGCCACGGAAGGCTAGCACAGACACGCAAGCTAAGAGAACTTTCCTGCTGGTCACACCAGCTGGACTGTGCCCCTTAGTTTCTGTACTAAGACTGCTCACCAGTTAGGAAGAGCCAGCACATATTCCGCCAAGCATTTTGTAAGACACATATGATGGCACCTATAGAAGAGTTTGCTGAAGGAGGCCTTACCATCCAACACAAATGGAAGCAACAAATGTATCTGGTCAGTAGTCTAACATAGGACTGCCGGTTTCCTTCCTACTTCGCATGGGAAACAGGAAGAGAAACTCCTTCTGCAACAGTTGGAAAGACCACTTCTACTTAACCAAACCAACACAGCCTACTGGAGGCTGGACAATCAAACAGAACCCTGAGAACGAAGGGTAAAGTAAATCAGATTTAAGTTGTATATCCTTCCCAGATAACCCACAATATTGAGTGGCCACTGGCAACCCTTTGTGACAAGAGCATAAAAATCCTCCCAGAATCAAGATGCAGCAACAGAAGTAATCCCACCGCCTTTAAGCACTAAATACACAATACAATTTACAAAGGCAGACCTCACTCTCCAGCTCTTTCAAATGCAAATTGTCAAGGCGAAAAACATGACAACAGCTCTGGCACTCTCTCTTTGTAGGAGTTCATATTTGGCCAAAAGGCCAAACTGTACATGCCTGGAACACCACACCACAAGAATCCTTTCCCTCCAGACCAAAAGGATCAACATTTGAGGCCCATTATTAACCAGTCTTTGGTCAATGCTTTAATCAGGCACAAAAAGATTACAAAGGGAGAATCCCTTAAGGCAGTTACTCTTATTCTACTCGGCAAGAATTTGCTAGATTCTCTTAACATGCTAAAAGATAACCAGTAATTAGCAGAGCTAAGGAACCTAGAGAAACCAGATGCAGAATGCTAAATAATTTGTGTGTGCTTCCCTGAACTATGGGTATTTCCAAAATACTGTATTGAAATCATCAAAAGATGAAGAAGGGTGTATCATAGTTTCACCAAACAAAGGAAAACCCTCTATATTTTAAGCCTGAGGCCACTGGAACAAGAAGACCTCCTAGTTTTAGAAACAGCCTGGCAATACTTGCATGAGCAAAGTTATTTTATGGCAACAGCAGGCATCTTACAAGAAAGGACACCAGAGGTCTGGACATCCTTCATAGATCTGTTCGCCAGTACACTTCTCAATGAAAACTAGTATTTGCACATGTGTGGGGGAGCGGGGAGAAACCCTGCAAACTGGAAGTGTGCATGGCCCTCCAAGGGTGCAGCTGCCTTGCCATTGTCAAGATCACCACAAAACACCTTCTAATGCCAAGAAGCTCGTTTCCACACGGAGACGACAGGAGCTCTCGCGACAGGAGCAGCAGCACAGTTGCACGCAGGGGTTATCAGACAAACGGCAGCAGCATGTTGGGGATGCTCAGGCAACCGCTTGAAGATACTTGGCTTCCCTCCTTAGAAGCAGCACGGCTGTTAAGGCTGAGTATTATTTTCTTATTTTTGCTGTAACTGCCCAGTTCTCCTTTTACAAAGTGATGCAAGAATCAATTTTGTCAACATAAACATTAAAAGAATTCATCCGTAAAGCTTATACAAAGTAAGTTCTGGTATACTACTTGAAGATATTTTCTTTCCAAAACTTATTAAATTTGTTATGATTCTTTTTATTCAGTACAGTATTTTGCTGACTTAATGCTGTTTCTATGAGGAATTTAACACCTACATGTCTTGACTGCTTGCCCTCCGCCCTTTGCAGTTCTGGAGAACAAAAGCAGAAAATAAATGTCTTTTTCTTCCATTTGGCAACTTTTCTGAATGCCAAGTGTACTTGCAGCTCTCTCCCACCTCCTTCCACACCCTTTTCTCGCCCTATTCTAAAATCCCCAAGGACTTCCTATTGCAAGGTCAGTAACAAGGCACTGGGCTTGCCTTTTAGCTCACATTAACAGTTTTCTAAAACACACCCTTACTACACAAGAAGCTCCTGATTCACTGTTTAAACTCAGATAATACAACAGAAATGACAACAGTTTTTTAGAAGAAAAAAAATTTACGTATTTAGATTTTAATTCATCAGTGAAAACTTTTAGTTCAATTATCGCTCTGCAGCTGAAACTAAGTGCATGACCCCACTGCGCGGGGAGAGGTATACAGTGAAAGGAAGTAAGTTCCAATAAAGGATTCCAGGGCTCCATCATAATTTCTGGTTTCAATCTCAGAGCTGTCATAGCTGCCATTCAAATGAAAAACCAGTTTTTCAGGAACAGTAATTGGAAGTAAGGATAGGAAAAGTAACCTTAGAGCAGTAACACTTCACACGCTGCCTGGAAGATCACTGGGAAACAGCCACCCCGATTCACTCTAACTTCACTTGCTGCTTTAACAGGGTTTAAGGTTTGCATGAAGCAGAAGCTGTATTATCTTCTGAAAAGGCCCAAAGAGAGCTTGATACTGGAAAGCTACAGGTACTGCATTACCTGGCCATCAGCCTGACCTTAGCAGACTGGAGTACAAACACGGAGGCACTGGGGCCACTCCACTACGTGCTGCCTGATGACGACTGCGGCCTCTCGCTGGCGTGCAAGATCCTCCCAGCTGTTCTGCGGCATAAAGACTCTTTTGTAACAGCAATGTTCAGAAAATAGAAGGCATGTTTTCCTACCAGCTACATTTACCATCACCTTATCATCGCAGTTTAGAGAACTAGGCCTCGAAATATTAGATCAGTAACATATGACCTGGTCTGCAAAATCACATCCGTTGAGCCCTAAATCCTGCATTTACTGTGAAGATTACCACCAAGCAAGCTGCTGTGATCTCTGTTCTTTAGTGATAGTTACTTTGACCAACAGCTTGAAAAAGACTATAAACACTATCTGTGTAAGCTTCTAGCATGCTGACAACCACACAGCAAAAACAGTGAGTTTCTGTTTTACAATAGCCTCCCAGATAAAACCTTGTTGACAACTGTATCATCAGGCCAGAAAACCCTGGAACCACTGACTGCATCTTCCAAAGCCAGCTCCTTGAAACAAAAAATAAATTAAAAGATCGGGAAGGATGCACATCCCTTTCAGAATATCCCACTAGCCCCCCCCCACCAAAAGCTTTCTGTACAGAGCAAGGAGCTGCACACTGAGGCATCTGAAGGCAGATACACGACAGTGTTGTCGCAGCCGTCAAAGCAGAGGCCACCAGAAAGACCAGCCCAAGTGAACAGGCCCCCCACCGGCCATCAGAAGCCCCTGCCAAGGCAAGTCATGGTGTGGGAGCCCTTCCTGGGGGCTCCTGTTGAGACAGAGCAAAGGCATGAGGTGCTGAGAGCTTCTTGCACGCTGTGCCTCACGGGCAGCAGCACTGGTGACCAAATCCTCCTCCAAATACAACTAACCCTTGCCAGAAATCAGGCTGCTACACCAAACCTTCTGGTTGCACTTTCTGAACTGAGGTAAAGGAAAAAGGAGTAAAGGGCGAGAGACCTGGAAAAGACTTTGTGCTCCGAGAATAATTTCACAGGAAGACGAGGAACTTGATGTATTCCAGAGATGTTTGATTAAAGATTCTTACCTGCACCCACACCAAATCCTCAAATTCCTGTAACCAACAACCAGCACTGAGTCAACAGGCACAATGCTAATGAAATCAGAGGTAGAGTTATCTCTCTGTATTGGGATTATAACAGAATGAGAAGCTTAAAACAAAACGAAAAAAGCAATGAAGAGAGATGAAACCACACCTGGCAACAGGGGTTTCAGACAAAGCTGTTCCTGCACATATCAGACTCCGGACACATTAAAGCACGACACAAAATACTCAAGAGCACTTCTTCCAGACTGAGGACTGTTCTTCCAGAGAGAAGGAGAGGGAAGACATCGCCACTTGCCATCACTGACTAGGGGAAGTTCCTCCCCAGATCTGGGAGCAGAGGTCCCACCGGTATCCTCTGATCGATCATCGGGCAGACCACGATTGTCTTTTTCCCTCCCATACAAGAGTCATCCACATAAAAGTGTCTTACAATATAATCTCCTTTAAAATCTTTATTTTATAGGTATCTTCAAAAAACAAACCAAAACAAAAAACTGAAAAAAACCCAAACCAAAACAAAAAACCCCTACCACCTAAAAATCATATACATAAGGTGTGCAGTAGATGCCCATACATACACGCATGCAGACAAAGAACAGTCCTAGAAAGTGAGTGACACTAGCACACTAATTACAAAGCCAAAATGTTTTGTTACCTCTTTTGTTGTGGCCCTACTTCTTTCAAATTAATCCAAACAAGCAGGAGCAAGTCAGATTAGGCAATAGCCTCCGACTTTTCTGTGTAACTACAGAGTCTGTCGTATGTAAGAGATACCGTATGTTCATTACACTTGATCGTGATGTTCAGATTCCCCCATTCCACACAGTTTTAGACACAAAAAGCACTCGAAGCCACGAGACCAGGCAGCACACAACTGTGCTCATCAGTTCCCTTAATATTCCTCAAGCACCCCAAGGCTCAGACTTGTAGCTCCATCTTAGCTAGACCTAACTGCACACTCCTTTCGTCAGGGAAGCTGGACTAGCACTTTGAGACTCTATGCCTTTCAAAAGGTCAAGACAATGCTTGAAGAGATCCATTCACTTGTATCCCATAACAGACTCACATTCCTACTCACCGCTTCATTTTAATGAATCGGAATTGGAAATTACATCCAGTAGACAAACAAGGACGGTGGAAGGGCTTTTCACCTTGTCATGCGTAACTTAGTGACTCACTAAACATAAACCCTGAACTCTCTGCAAACAATGAGAATACACGAGCCATTGTCCAGTGATTGGAGCACTGTAATTTGACCTTCTCTTTAATAAATCCACATTCTGTATAGCAGGCTTTACACTACATGAAGGAATTTGCATTAGTCATGACCCAAGAGCATCAGTTGGGAATCTAAAAGGAAGCACCAAACATAGCTGGTTCTGGCTGGCTACAGAGCTGAGTGAGACAGGTAGGAGGAAAGGGCCAGGACAGGTAATTTGTAATAAACCTTCTGATTCTGTACACAAAACCAAAAAGCATCACTCTTCACAGAAGCAACATCTGTACACTTCTACTCGTACAAGGCCAAAGAAGTAAAGATACTCCACAGTGCGGTGTCACCACAGGTAAGGGTTAAAACCTTCAGATTCAGACCAGCGACCTGTGATGGTTGGTTCAGAGAAGTAGGTTCAGGTGGTCACTGCAAACGAAAACCTAGGGCTCTGTCCACGCTGGGGAAAGCGGCAGCAGCGCAGTCCCAACAACCCTTCACAGACCCATATTTAAGGGGGATGCTTCAGAAACCAGCGTGAGCATCATCAGTTCTAGCACATCACACCAGGACAATCACTGGGACACTCACAGGAGTAAAGCTGATTACTTTACATCGTAATGACGTAAGCACTGGTATCTACTGAAATTGAACCATGGAAGTCTTGCTTGGACCTCAGCTGCCAGGGAGAGCAGAAACCACAAAGCCACAGCTGTTAGATGAAAGAAGTGTAAGCATGTTCCCAGGTTACTGGCACTGGTGATGAATAACAAATGTTCAGTCTAATTTACTTTTCTCAGTCTTTATTACAAGTTTACTTTCTTTGGCATTTCTTTACTCTTTTCACTCCTGCCTGAATTTTCCTTTCCAGGACAGTATTCAACATCCTTCCCCACAATGCAGGTTAATACTGTAGAAACACAAAATTCAACCACTCAGCAACATCCATAACATTTTCTCTCCTTGTTTAATATCCATTTGTTTTTGAACAAGGAAACTTTGTTAGACAGACTCTAAACTTAAGAAAAAACTGATTGTCAGTGCCACTTCAGTAAGACCAGTATATGTAGTCAGAGTAAAAACAGTATGCTAAAAGCTGATTTAGTTGGTTGGAACCATGAATCTATATTTGACTGCAGTCAACAGGCCTTAACTGTTAAGAAAGCTGAAAAAAATCTTTATTCCTGCGAACCACTAGCAAAGTTTCCTTGTAGGTATTCCAGACACACAACAGCTGCAGAGCAGCCAAACCAGAAGCCCTCCTCCGTGAACGCAGCACCTTGTCCAAGGCTCAACATTATTCATGTCTCTGAGACATAAATAATCAACAGACTAATATGAGCAACACATTCAGTCTTGCTGCTGAAAGCACAACGAAAACAAGCTCAAAATACTGTTCAAAAACAAACAAAAAAACCCCTCTTAAGACAGACATTGAAACACTTACAGCTGAATATTTACATATATTAACATTTGGTTAAAAACCTGGTAAATGCTCCAATATTGTATTTTGGTTCATTTGAAACAACAGATGGATTTTATTTTTTAAGTGCAACTAATTTAGGATTAATTTCAGCTTCAGAAAGTGTTGTACTTAAGGCTCCAACTACTGATAATCTGAATTATTTGGGTACTGAAACATATGCCAGGTTGTTGAGTACTTCTGGCCAAGAAACAGGCACGTTGACTGTACGTCACAAGCGCAGAGCTGTGTCCACATGGCAATGGGAACAACTGTAGTAAAATAACCAAACACCACTGATTTTACACTTTGTGAATTCCAAGTCAATCCTACAATCACCCACAGATTAATACTGCAAAAGGAGGTTAATTCTAATTACCCAGAACTGAGATTTGACCCTGCCCAGTCTCAGGGAGGAGGACACCACATTTTACCTGCACTGGTTTCCCAGGGATGTTGAGTCAGACTGACCGATTACCAGCAAGCATGCATCGATTGGGATCTCTCTGAATCTTTGGAATAAAAGGCTGAGACGTGCCTATTGAAGAACATAATTCTCAACCACCTCAGGAAACAAGGTGCAAACACAAACTTTATGAAAATGAATTATCAAGAAGCATTTTACTGAGGTAGTACAGGAGTTTGTATGCTTGACTTTTTTATTACAGGAAAACCACAGGTCTAATTCAGATGAAGACTAGTGATACTACACTGTATTAAGAAACAGAGTAGTAAGAGACAACTACCCACCCAAAGCAAGACAAAATAGAGGAAAACATAAGCACTAATAGCTTCCTAACTCACCAGGCTGGCAGCCGAAGAGATGCAGCTCTCCCAAAGATCCGAGGCTGGCTGGACAGTCCTCCAGGATTGTCAACACTGTATTTATCATGAGCTTAAACAAACTAATTTAATGAGCAGCTTGGAAAAAAAATGTGGTTTTGTTTTGCCTTCAACTGAAAGCTATGTGGCAGGGAAGCACAGGAGGAAAAGAGAAGGTTTATTACTGTTTCATTAAATGTAATAAAGAATTTCAGGACCTGCTTCATAAACGCAGAAACTATGTTCTGCTTGTGAATAAGACTCAATCTTAAGAGCTGTCAGCCACCAATATGATACCCATTGTGTCACTCCTCAGGCACTTGTATTCTGAACTTTAATTTCGCTAGATGGCTATTAAAAGAAAAGAGCTTTACAACACATTTTATTTTAAGAGACTAATATTTAAGAAAACCTCCCAATTCCAGGTCTTTTCTAGTCTCAGAAAGACACCGATAGAATATGGTGTCAACAAGGCAGTGCACAGGACAGGGGCACGTGCACTCTCAAGTCGTTCCCTAAAGCTGCAGTTACCTCACGTTTTTGCTGATAAAACACCTGATTTTCCTGCATTTGATTTTTCAGTCATACAGAATGAAAAAAACCTGTATCTGTTGCCTTCACAGAACAGCTTATAGAATATTCATCATTTTATTACAGTTACAAGAACACGCAACCTTGTAAGTAAAAATTGTTGTCGTATGAGTACCACAAGGCAGTCTGCATAAGGTACGCAACGACCCAGACAAGAATTTAGTAGTGGTAAACTGCAGGCACGTCGGTCCGCGTTTGCAGTCACTGCGGTTATCACCCAGTGATAACCAATACACCAGCTCGAAAGGTCTCCTCCAACTCCTCCAAGCACAGTCACATCCAAAGATGGAACCACGTCTCTGCAGTAAGGGACTGAAGTCGCACAGAACTGGTCCCTTCACCTTTGATATCCCGTCTGGGGAGGCTCCCTGGCAAAGATGCTGAAGCACAGAGCTGCAGGATAATCTCAAGTGTTTTACCGCTGGTCAGTTTGAGCTCCAGAACTGTCACTCACACGACAAAGTCTTGGAAAGCATCAGCTATAGAATAATATAGCATTAACAAAAAGATGGGAATCAAAACATGAGGCAGAGGTCAGGTAGTAGAAAATCACAGCAGGACTCAGGTTTCCATCACTTCTCTTTCCAAAAAAAAGTTTTGGAGGCCCGCATACAAACAGTAAGGAATTTTGATTAAATACAAACCAGCATCTGCAGCTTCATTTGATACAAATCTCTTTTCGGCTTTAAGATAATTGCAGGCATCTAGATTTTTGTAGTGATTCTACAGTTCTGATTACGTTAAACGGTTATCCAAAAACACCACCGTTGTTACATTAACACTGCTAAATGCTCACTGCGAACTACAGAAACAATAGATTTTAACAAAGGCTAATCCCCCGTTTCACCTCCTGAGTTTACAGAAAATTATTAAAAGGATGAAAAAACCCACTTCAAAATACCAGCTATTTCTGGAAACAAGAAGCAGATGTTCTCCTCTGTTTGGCTCAGCTGTGCTACAGTACAAGAGTGCCTTTGTTATGCTGTCAGCAATAATTTCTTTTATTTATTACAGCCATTTTATAATGCCCATCAATGTACTATTTGTGCATGATTTAGATTCATGCAGATCTATTTCTCTGTATATAAGCCGTCAAGAAACATCATATACACACTCCAAATAGCAGACCCTGTTAGGACACAATTGTGCAAATTAGGTTTTTTTTCTCCTTCCACTGTATTAATAGAAAGGGAACAGGAAGAGAAGAAGGAGTTGGTATTGCCAAATAAAGTTGAATTAACATTAATCAAGAACTACTGAAACAAGACAAAGTTAGGAAAATAGAAGAGCTCAGAGTATAAAAATAAACTCTTTGAAGTCCAATAAAGGCAAAGCTTTCTGAACGACAGAAAGGAAACGCTGTCTAGAACAAAGTCATGAAGACCTAGAAGGAGACTATGCTGGGAAAAGGAGCCATTAAAAATGGAAGAGAGCGTGCTTACGGGGGAGAGGAAGGTAAAAGAAAAAGGAGCATAACCATTTGCAGCTTTGCCCTGTCAGCCACTGAGACCTTATCTGGGGCAGGCATTAAACCACTCCCCAAAAGACTAACATCACAGCCTTTGTATGGGTCTGATAAGGAATGCTGGGCCTCAAAAAATTAAACCTTTACTGGGAGAGAATACACGGTGGCATAAACTTTCATCCTTCCCTCCTGCTGCTTGGAACAAACAATTTCCTTCTATTAAAATATTTCCAAATTACTAATTTAACATCCCCAACTGTGACTCCCCAGACAGGCAGGATGATGTGCAAGACAAAGCTAAAACACTGCACAGAAGTACATAAATCCCATATTCCCAACCTGCAAGAACTGGAGGATCAACGTGTACAAATACCGGCACATTTAACACCAGACAGACATCAGCATATTGCTGGAAGATAAATTCAGATATTTAAATAATAAACAAGAGTATGAAATCCTATAGTTTAAATATAGGTGTTTGCTTTGGTGGTGGTTGGGTTTTTTTAAGTGATTTAGTGTCCAATTCCTGCAAAGGTTTCCTCAATCTGACAAGACAGTGCCCGAGATGATTTGTTGGGATAATCAAACTAACATCCGACAGAACCCTCACAAATTCTGCACTTCCAGGCTGAACCTGAGAGACGCACAGATTTAGATACAGTGTCATCAGTCACAGTCAATCTACAGAACCAGAAAACCTGAAGTTATACAGAAGTGGGACTCACATCCTACATCTGTCACAGACACCGGTAGCAGTCCACGAGCAAGTATTTTTAAAGGCTTTCTACAAGAAAGGCCTGCTTGCATCACGTTTCTGTCCAATTTTGCGACAGATCAGGGCAGAGGGAAGAAAGAAAAAACTTCAAAGATTTCTCAGACTTGGGTAGTACCAAAGTAAGTTTATAAATGGAGTAACAGAACAGCAATTACACAAAAATGTACACAGCGTTAAATGTTAGCTCCCATCTCTAGTTCATCAAAATAATCCCCCCCCGCCGCCAAATACATTAAAGATTATAACACATGAACAATCTGAGCAACAGCAACAGGGAAAAAAAATCAAGTGTGTACATGTCTAATATGCATAACTTATACACTTTAACAATTAGCAAACATTGGAATGTTACCACAACACTGAAAACTTGCTCTAACAGAGATTTTTCCAAACAAAAATATTTGTAGCATCAAGAATTAAAAATTTACTGGAACAAGCCATCGAGATAATTCCCCCAAAATAAATAAATTATTAAAATATTCCTTAGATCTTAAAAATTAAAACATTTTGTCACAAAAAAGTCCTAAAAGTCAAAATAGTATGGATTATCACACCACTCACATGCAAGATTTGACAAGTGGATTATTTATCTGTACTTTTCCAGAGACTGCTGTACAGATGATAGTTATGCAGCACCCGACCATGCCACTAATCACTGCAGCCCCAACCCTGTAATTTGTAATACCCAGGTAAACTACTCATATAAACTGCAGCATCAGAAATAGAGAGGAGGGCAGAAATGGACTGAAGGCGATTGAAACTCGTGTGCTCAAGCAGCTTTGGCTCATCATCAAATACCAACCATGGTTTAGGGAATTTGGGGGGTTTTCCTGCATAAAAATTCAGTCAAAGTGCATGAGCAGCTCCATGCAGTTGATTTAACGTGGGAGGAGCTGATGATACCTTTCTATGAGTAGGAGGTGAGAAACAAAGCCACACTTTTTGTCTGTGCACAACTGGATACTTCAAGATAGGAGTCACCAGCTCGCACAGCCAGCGCAGGGACACCCGAAACTGCAGCCTGACCCTAACAGCTGCACTAAGCAGGTTTCGACTTCCCTGACCTAAGTCTTGCTGCCCACAGAAGAAAGTTCAGAAGTCAGGATGCTTAGCGTGATTTTTAAAAAATAAAAATTAAAAATTACATTACAATTGTTTCCTCTGGTTCCCTCCTCACCCTGCATCCCACATCACATCTCTGAGCTTGGGAAATCCAGCAGAGCGTGGCCACACCGAGGAAGTCAGACTTTTCACTTTGTGTCTGAACAGGTAGTACAGATCCAGAAAGGGGACTGTGCTACTGAGACAGGGGAGTGCTTTTCTGGAAATCGGGATAGTTTCTAGATGTATATAAACAAGAGTACCCCAAGAAAACAAAAGCGATTTGACTGTAATTATCCACTCAGGAACAGGCAACAAAAAGCCCCCAGTCCTGCCAAGTTTTAAGTACACGCTTAACTTTAATAACAAATAGTCTCACTGTGCAGCGTCTCTAAATGACTGCCAAAAAAGGGCCAGATTAACAAGGGAATTAAGATTTTTTTTAAATCATTTAGAGGTGCTATTAGTTAGATTACCAAAGATTAGATGATTTTTTTTTCCCCACAACTGAGATACCTTGGCAAATTCAAACCTGCTCACAACCCTCATGTCAGTCTCAATGGGAAACTGCACAGATCCAAATGAATACACAAGCATGGTCCAGTGCAGTTGGACATCATGATATCTGACAGTTTAACACTACAAGGTTAAGCAAAATATTTATTTTAAGGCAATTTTAGCCAAAACAAGTTGACAATCCTAAAGAATTTCATCACAGCTGCTGGAGAGGGAGGAAACTGGGGACACCTTAAAAAAAGAAAAAACAGGAAAAAACCCACACACAAACAAAAAGCTGTAACAGCTGTGAGACATTGGTGCTGCAAGAAGCAGCAGTGGGCAGATGTTTCAGGCCAGGCCAGATTACCTGCTCCCCAAAATCAAACCCATGACGAGCCAGTACGGTATGCTAGCCCATGAATGACACTTCTGTGATGAACCCAGTTGCCCAACACTGCAAACCACACTAGCAAAGGAATTTTGCTAACTGAAGAGTACAGCTGAAGAAAGAAAGGTCTGAAGCAAGAGGGGGGTGATAAAGAATACAAAACCAGAAAGAACACAGACAGCTCTTTCACAGAGACTGCCTCATCATTAATTTAGGGAGCGGAGACACAGGGAGGAATGTATCAGATATCCCCCAAGGCAAGTAAACATTGGGGCTGAACACATGTACTTCACTCACTCACGGGACTGATTCGAAGGGGAACCGTGGTCTCTGTCCTGCTAGGGCGCACTCTGCAGCAGCTCTCCCTGAGCAGCCTTCAGATAATTAACTTATAAGGAAGACTAGGCAGGACATTCAGCTCTCCACGAAGTATCAAGGGAGAACAGATGTTTCCCAGTCTCACAGGGACAAACTCAAGAGTATATCATGTCATACCACTAGTTCTTGAACACATTAAAAAAAAAATCACAGTAAAGGAAACAAATAAAAAAGGCCAGGGTAAGCAAACAAACTCCAATCAGCCTTTCAGGTGAAATGTAAATGCTATCAAACATATTTCATTACTAAATTAATGCTCCATAACATTACTACTCCAAAAAATACATGGCTGATTACAGACTAGCTTTTGGGGAAGGGACAGAGAAGGCAGTTAATTGGAAAATGTGTTTTATTGTAGCTAACCAGCCTCACACATTTCTACACTCCCACTCACTGGAGAAACATCTCCTTATGAAGTCTGCAAAGTATAATTAGTTTGGTTTTGTTTAAATCTGCATCCCTGTACAGGTAAGCAAAGTCTTTCAGCTCACTAACTTTTCCCAGAAGTTTTGCATCAGTGAAATATGCATTCTACTTTTCAGTGATCTACCTCTTCTTCCTCTTCCTACAGCCTGCCCGAAGTAATTCATAAAGCGCCTTATGCCTACACCCAGCGCGTTACTGGATGTTTAAAACACTGCTAGTCTCGAGAGGTCCAACTTCAAAAAGTAGAAATCAATAAATAACCAAACTCTACACAGAAGTTTGCGAGCACCAGCCTGGTCATGTGCAGCACGCAAATATCACACACCGAGCAGAGAGACTGTCAGAAAACAGATTTACGCAGAGGGGAAAAAAAACAAAGTAAAATAAAAACACCCGTAGGGGAAGGAGCAGCAGCCCCCTTACCTCCGGAGTCCTCTCTGATGGTTTCTTCCGCAGAGCCTGTTTAATCTTGGGGTCCACAGGAGAGCTCATTCTACACCACTGCTCCTCCCGGTCCGTAACTCCTCAGAAATCGCTGGCGGGGGGCGATGCCTCCAGGAAACACGGAACACAACAACAACGCGATCAGCCGAGCCTACTGCCC
>NW_010205666.1:0-14889 GCF_000695765.1 Mesitornis unicolor
TTTATAACAAGGTCACATTAAGGTTTGAGTTGTTCTAGAGGAAGGTCCTGTGAAGAGCTTGTTTTCTGATTAAGAAACAGAGTTTGCAGTGCAATAACTTTTAATTCTTCCACATTTCTCTTGGGGAAATCCAGGTGTCTCACCTCTTGAAATTTTGCAGACAATGCATTTGCCTACACATACACCCGCCCTTCATTCTCAACTGAAGACTGAGCTGTCTTCAGTTTCCATGTCTTTCTGGCTTGGTTAAAGCCCTGTGAACCTACGGGATAAGCAAGGGAAGGAAACTATGCTGTGAGGAGCTGCAGACCAGTGTCCATAGCTGGTACCCGGGGAGAATGAGTACTCCAAATGGATTTCCACAGCACTCAGGGGCATGTGTTACGCAGGGCACGGAGGGTGGAGCAGTACAGGACCTGCACGCTAAAAAAGCTGGCAAAGCAGCAAAGAAGGAGGCTGGTGGCAACGGGGTACTTACCTTTGAAGATTCGCCAAGTGTAGGCACCTCTTCAAATGAAACCTCAAAGCTTTTACCCGGCGAACTCAAAGCTAATATGAAACCAAAATCAATCACTCCAAGGCCTCCTCGGAAACCCCGGCTGGAGCGTGCTGCGTCTCTGGATGAGAAAAGCTGGAGGAGGTGGAGGCGATTCAGAACGAGTCAGGAAAGCCTGACTGACCCCAACGAGACGAGTTCCTCCAATGGTTCTCTGCAGGAAGCGTCCCTCAGCCCTCCCGTCAAGCGTGGGGTGAGCCCCTGCCATCAGCCCTGCCAGCAGCACTTCTTGCACAGTTCACCAGACGCCTCGGAAGCCAGTCCCATGGGGAAGAGCAGAGGAAGCACCTCCGACCTGGGGAAACGAGCCTCCGAAATCTCCAGTGCCTTTGGTGGGCTTCTGCGGGGAAAAGCGTTTGCGGGTGGCAAACCGCGGCTATCCCAAATAATGCCGGCTCGACCTCTGCCACCCGTGGATTTCAATGTGGCCTCTCACACACTGAGGACAGCTAATAGGATTGACTCAGATTGCATGGATTATCGACATTATTCTCAGCACAAGTTTGGGAGGGTGAGCAGCAGCTTGAGCGATACCAGGCTGCATGGCAACGGGATGGTCTATGATAATTGCTCCACAGACTCCATGAAATCGACGTTCAGCCTGCTCACTCCCATTCGCTCCAAGGATGTTCGAAGCAGGTATGTCCCCTCCCCGGATGGGGCAGTGTTTGGGGTGCTGAAGCCCTCTGGGCAGGGAACTTCTGACCCATCGGTGAAGCACCAAAGCTGTTCTGTGTTGTGTAACTTGCTGTGGAGGCTGGAAGCAGTTTGAAGATGAGGAGATTACTACAAATACTTTGTATTTGTTCCTTTCGGCTGAGTATTGTTTTTCATAAATGTAAGTTTGGCTTGCTGTTAGCTTGCTTGTAATATTTAAGTGATCTGTTTTGAAAATTAAGAAACAGTGGCTATAGACTTTGGATGGCTTCAGTTTTCTCATCACAGAACCTGTGTGACATCAGTCTCACCATCAGACTCATGTCCTGGCTTTGAAAAGGCCAATTTATGACAATAGTTTTGTTTTCTTGCATATGATTCATGAACACTCCATAAGGGTTGGAATTTTATAAGGATCTTTAGGCAAGCAGAATAATATATAAATACTAAATGCTGTTTTCTTGAGCTAAAAGTGTGTTCTTGATTAACTCAAGGTTCAAGTCTTACAAATAATTGTTGCAACTATCATGCCATTTCCTCAGATGCTCTTCTGTGGGTCTTCTGTTCACAGAAGTTATTTGGAAGGCAGCCTTCTTGCGAGTGGTGCTTTACTGGGAGCAGAAGAACTTAGCAGGTATTTCCCTGATCGGAACGTTGGGATTTTTGTGGCCACCTGGAACATGCAGGGTCAGAAGGTACGTGCACGTGAGTCTCCACTGATCTTCTGACAGTGGTCAAGTTACCCCATCTTTACTGCAAGGACTGGTGCAGTGTTATTTTACTGTTCATGACTGTGTTCCTCATTACTGCATGGCTGAACTGTGGAATCGTGGTTACTGCTGGAGAGACAGCAGTTGAAGTCGGCCCTAGGAAAGGAGAATTTCTGAGGAAAATGAACCTATTTCTTGAAGCCTGAGTTCTTTACATATGCTGTGGGACTCGCAGCTTAGACTGGACTTTTCTTTTACTTTTCTAGTAAATGTTTGCATAATTGTGATTTTTTTAAATTTTTTTTTTTAATAATAGGAACTTCCAGTGAATCTGGATGACTTCTTATTACCAACAGATCCTGACTATGCCCAGGACATGTACGTCATTGGGGTTCAAGAAGGCTGTCCAGACAGGTAGCAAAAACAATGTAATGAACCATCCTCTTTTATTGTTCACTGATTATTTTTGGTTTTAATTAGTCTGGAAATACTCTCCATAATATTCTTAATGTTTTCAATAATCAACCCACTTAATAAGACTCTGAAATCCGGTGCATGAGCACCAAGGGTTTAGAGAAAAATATCACAAAAACCTGTAAATACAGAATTGTCAGGGCAGCTCATGGCAAAACTCCTGTCTGATTTCTGTGGGCATCTTACCATGGATCTGAGCTGGCTGTGAGCTAGCTCATGGGCTGGCTGTTATCATCAGTAGCACGTGCTCATTAGCAGTACATTGCTGCAAAATTTCTAGTCTGAGATTGACTAACTGCAGAAGAGCAGGTTACAGCCTCATGTCAGACTTTGTAGGGTATCCTCCCAGTGGGGCTCTTTTCTCCTCAGATTTGTGAGCTGCTTGCTGCAGTGGCAGTAATAATCTCTCACCAAGATGCAGAGTTCACTGCATGGCATGTGTCCAACTCACCAGCCTTCGCTGCAGCATCGCTGTGGCAGTGGAGGTTTTGCTTACATTTACTTGCTGTTCTTTATCGGAGGGATTGCTCTGTTCTCACGATGCTGATTTCCTTTCCTGGTTGTTGTCTCTTGTGCTGTCCTTGTGATCCAGCTGTTGTTCTTTCCTGCAGAAGAGAGTGGGAGATCCGCCTGCAGGAAACGCTGGGCCCCCACTACGTCATGCTCTACACTGCTGCACATGGGGTGCTCTACATGTCGGTCTTCATTCGGAGGGACCTGATTTGGTTCTGCTCAGGTGTGTGGTCCAGTAAGAGCTGGAGAGTGGGGAGATGAAAGGACTGATGCCATTGGGCACCTTGACCTTTTCTCCAGGGCTATCCCTCACTTAACTTTCCTGTTCACTGCTTCTAGAGGCATTTCAGTAAAAGCAGCTTCTTTTCTCTCCCTCCAGAAGTGGAGTACGCCACGGTGACAACTCGAATCGTATCTCAGATCAAAACCAAGGGAGCTCTGGGAATCAGCTTCACATTTTTTGGGACCTCCTTTCTCTTCATCACCTCCCACTTCACATGTGAGAGTTTTACAGTCTTGTTAGAAGTGTTCTGATGAAGGGAGGATGGGGGTTGCTTTACAAAGGTGGAAAAGCTGCAAGGGGACAGAGGAGCTGGACAGACTGAAGCCAAGGATTGCTAAGCTAAGAACAGTGAGGGAGGGGGATTTTTTGTAGCAAACTTACAAAATAACTGTATTAAAAAAAAAAGAACAAAAAGTGAACCTTGCACATTTCTTTTCCTTTCCCATACTTTTTGTCATTATTTTTCAGTCTGTCTGCCCCACAGGTCAGTGTGTTACATTTTACATGTGGGAAATCTCTGATGTCCTTTGGAAGCTGCTGTTGCAACCAGAAATGGTAATTGAATGAAAATAATGCATTGCTGACAGTAATGGGATTTCTGTCTTTTCAGCTGGGGACAGTAAGGTGAATGAGAGGAAACTGGACTACAATAAAACCATTCAAGCCCTTACACTTCCCAAGAATGTTCCGGACACAAACCCCTATCGATCCAGTTCTAGTAAGTGTGGAACCATGCTTGTGTGGGAGCCCACATGAATAGACCGTGTGTGTTGTCTTTCAGTCTACGCTAACGAAGAGAGAATGAGAGTGCTAATTTGAGGCAATGTAAAAAGAGACCACGGGACTTTTTGTCTGAGGATGGTTATTATTCACCTGATTTATTTTTTTAGGTGAGGTGTAATTCTGGGGGAAATTTGAGAGAAAAAGTTGAAATGGAGGGGGAGAGAGAAAATTCAAAAGGAATGTTCGTGTGATGTATTTTTTCTCAGAACAGCAATAAGATAACTGTGGTGTAATTTTTAACAGTATTATGGACGTGTTTCACTTTCCAAGTGTTTCCTAGAACAAGTAAAAATTACTTATTTCAAAACTGAAGAGAAAGAACATTATTTTGATTTACATACACACAGGTTGGCACATTGTCTGCCAAATTCTATTATTGTTTCTTAATTCTGCGCTGTTAACATGACATCCAGATCTATAGCTAAGCCCTTTTTCTAGAAAGATGAATTTTCTTCTTATCTGCAGCATAGTAGTTTTAATATTCATACTGTTTGCAGGTGATGTCACGACTCGGTTTGATGAAGTATTCTGGTTTGGTGACTTCAACTTCCGACTAAATAAGGATCGTGAGACCGTGGATTCCATCCTGAACCAGAACCCAGAAACAGGCGTGTCCAAGCTACTGGCATACGACCAGCTTACCACTGAAATGAGTAGGGGTGAGGGACAGCTGTTTTATCTCCCTAGCCACCAGGAACAAAGATATCTACACATAGAAATAATTGCAGCCAAGTCCCTGTTTCCTAGAGACCTTTCCTGCTTTCTCAAGTTCCCTGAAAAAGGAAGTTAGCAGTTGTCAAACCCAGTGGCAGTCTGGACAAGGGACATTTCGCTGTACCATTTTGCTATATTGTAGTGTAATCTCCCAAGCCATTTACTGCTCTGTTTCATCTGACTCCTCTATAAACTGCACGTCATTCTCTCTGGGACATTTTGATTTAAGTCGCATGTGCAAAGCATCATGAGCTGCAGTGGAAGAGGAAGTGCATGCACCAAGTGCTATTTGTTTAAATAGCCACTGACTAAATAGCCACTGGCTATTTTTTATCCTCACTGTGTAAGAACTTGAGCTTGCTTCCTTTTCTGGAGGCCAAACCCAGGTTTTCCTAGTCATGTATGTACATGCCCGTTGTTCCTAGCCAGCAATAGTTAAGCAGTGTTGAATAAATGCAGAAAGTGTGCCATGTTCTTGTGAAGGAGGAGTTTGTTGTTAATGCTGCTCTCTTCCCTTACAGGGTCTATTTTCAAGGGATTCCAAGAGGCTGACATTAATTTCCGTCCTTCCTACAAGTTTGACATAGGAAAGGACAGCTATGACACCACTTCCAAGCAAAGGACTCCTTCCTATACGGTAAGAGATGATTTCAGAGCAGCGTGCTCAGCCGCACATCTGCCTCCAAAGGGGATTCTCACCTATGTGTAAAAGTTCCCTCGCCACAGTTGGTCTGCGTGAGATTCAGTCATACTGAGATTTGTTGCTTAAGGGCAGCAGGGCACGTCGGGCTGGTTTGGAAGAAAGGGTTGTTGAATCTGTGATCACGGGGAGAGTTTGGCATAGGCTGCTAAGCTCATTTTCCCTGCCTTACATCCTGTTCAAGTGCATCCTCCCCTGTGCTCAGAGCTGCTGTTGGGATCAGACAAACATTCTTCATGAGTGTATCCTTGTCCAAGACACTTAATTACATTAAGTGGAGTGTGATAAATGAATGGATTTGTCTCTTGTGAACCAGGGCTTCTTTCATAGTGGGTGTGCAAAATGGGTTACCATCAGTGTCCCCTCTCTCTCTGCCTCCCAGGATCGAGTTGTATTCCGCAGCCGGTACAGAGATGACATCCAGGCTCTCAAGTACTCATCTTGTCCTGTGATCAAAACTTCAGACCATCGGCCTGTATTTGCCCTGTTCCGTGTGAAAGTGAGACCCGGCAGAGACAAGTTAGTACCTCCTTGTGCCCCTCTGTATGATTGCACATGGCTCCAGTGGTCCTGAGGATATGCTCCTGCTTGGAGCATGTCCCTCTGGGAGAGTCCCTGACATAGAGTTAGTCCCGTGTTGCTCTCTGCAGCCTCTCTGTTTTTACCCAGTATACGCTCTCAGTGGTTAGAGACTTAAACCTTGCACTGACAGCTGAAATCCCTGCTTGCCAGGTCCCTTAATCCTCCCGAGGGAGATAAATGGAGTCCATGGCAATTGATTATAAATCTGTGTTTCATCTGAGATGCACCTCTGTTTTTCCTGTCAGCATAGACAGCTTTTCTCTGCTGTTCCCTCTTTGGGATCAGTGCTGTTTTCGCTCCCCAGTGGTGGCTTCATTTCAATATAGCTGCGTGTCAGTGGAGTGTTTTGAGATCTTCCAAGTTCTCGATGTCCCGCTGTGGGCTGTTGTGCTATAGTAGAACGCCTTAGAAAATTTGGTTAGACCCAGATACCTAAAAAACTGTGATTTCTCAAAGCACTTGATCAGCAGCGCAGTTAGAGTCCAGATTTTTTTGTTGATTAAATAGAATTATTGCAGAGTCTGTGAAGCTGAGCTGCTAGTGTTTCCTTCTGGCCTCTGGAACAGGACAAGGTAGGAACTGCTATGGCCGAACCACACCAGCAAATACACCGAGTTAACAGTAAGCTAGTTCAGCTTTTCAAGTGAGTGGTTTTTGGTTTAGGGTCATAAAGAATGTCCTCCATGTATGCCCTTTATGAGCGCAGGTGTGTTCATGCTTAAATTGAAAGTACATTTCCCTTTTGCAAGCAATATTGTCTTAATTTAAATGTATTGTGGAAAACAGCTTGTTGCTGTGGAAGAACAACTCTGTTTTACCCATTTTCTCGCACAGCAGTAGCTGAATGCTTAAGAAAAGTAAAAATTAAGTTTCTGGCCTTCGTAGTATGAACTGGTTGGGAAATGTTGGGCAACCAAGAAGAATGTATTTGTGCCCTGATCTAATTGCTTGTGTTTACTTGTAGCATTCCACTTGCTGCAGGGCAGTTTGACAGAGAACTCTATTTAATCGGAATAAAGAGGCGGATTACAAGGGAACTTCAGAAGCGGCAAGAGCGAAAGGACCAAAAATCCAGCAGCATATGTAGCATTTCCTGAGCTGAGAACTCTGCAGTGCTTGTGTTAGAGGTGCCCGGAAAGAGGATTTCAGGCCACAGCAAACTCTGCAGGGAATTCTCTGCTTAAGCACCTCTGGCAGTTGCTGTGGCTTGTGAAGAATGTCTTAAACCTCATCCTGGATTCATTTGCATGAGCTAATCCACGTAGCTCAAGAGCTTTCACTGAAGAAAACGGAGTCAGTTTTGTAGGACATCCATCCCAACAGATGTAATTGATTTACTTTTCACCATACAATCTCTGGAAGCAACCAGGTGTGGTCTCTGGGCTCTAAGCTGACTGCATGCAGGGGGCACAGCTACTGGAACTGGCATGACTGGGGGCAGAGGACCTAAGAAAAGCCTGCAAAAAGGTGAACACTTTTGTCTGTTTGATTTGATCTTGTTTGCTTACGTATGTTGTGGGGTTGTTTTTTTCCTCCTTATCTGTAGCCAAGTGTACGGTAATCTGTCAAATGTGTAACAGGGACCAGGCAGGGGACTTGGGCAGTTTTGTGTAAGGGCGGTGCTCCTGCATTGGGCTTTCTCGGTCCTCTACAGCAAGATCAGTGTGAATGTACTACTGTACATTTGAAGTGTAGAAACATTGCCTTTCAAGAACTATTCTACAGGCCTTCTGTTACTAAGGGGGTAAATATTAATCTCTCACACCATGTATTTGGCTGTTAAGGAAGGGATTGTTTCAGTCTCATGTGCCCTCCTCAGGGGTGATAAAACACTCACTTTCAACTCCAGCGTCCTGTTGCTGAAGGCAGGAACAGTCCAAGTACAGCCACTGTGCAATGCTTCACCAAAGCAATGATGACGTCAAGGGAGTACGAGGGAAGTATGCAGACAAACTGCACGTCAGGCCAGTGCAGTTCCATTACCTCTGATTACAGTTAATTCCTTCTGTTTTATTTTTCCAATTCAGTGAACTGTGAGTAACCTGCTATTTTTGAAGTAGTGTTGTCCTAAGGCTAAACATACTACGTGGACCAGTAAGGCGCTGGTAAAATGTTAAGTACAGCTAATATTTAAAAACTCTTCATGGGCACAGATTGGCCAGATCATAAATCACCTTAGTACATAAAACACCGTGCAAACAACTTGGAGGAAGTGCTGCTAACTATGCAACCTGTCCAAGACAGAGCTTCCGTTCTGCGGTACAAACATTTCTGGCACTGACCTGTCTGTAGCCATCAGGTATTCGGGTTTCCTTTCTTTTTAAAGGAATAAAAATAAATTAATGCAATACCTTAAATGAGAGCCAGCTCTTACTGGAGGTTGTCAGAACTAGAGTTCTTTGTGTGATGCATGCTACGTGTTTGGGTGACCCGAGCCATTTGTCTTCAGCTGGAAAAGCGGGATGCATTTCTTTGGGATCGTTTACACTGCACACATAAAGCAGACTTCACCCGCCAGTTCAAGAACCCCAGCCATTAGCTGATGAATTTCAGAACTCTTACCACTTGTTCCAGTTGTTTAGAGGTCTCTTTATTTTCTTACAAACATACACAACAACTGAACAGCACTTCCATAGTGTGGGTTTCCTGCATGAGGAAAAGTATGGGGATAAAGCAGGTAATAGCTGCCTCAGTGTTCTGCTCCCAGTTTGGTTGCTCCTTACAATACACACCTAGCCAGTGAAGTGCTGCAGTGCAGCTGTCTATGTTTTAAAGCCCATACATTAAGGGATTATGTAAATCAAGTATTTTAGTCCTCACTTTTGAGTCTCCACTTCTTCAGTACATCAGATGCACGGCACTCGGCTTCATGTCTCTCTCTGTAACACGGGGTCAGTCACTTACAGGCTCGTAAGCTTTCTAAATGTCATTTTGTTTATCTTGACTCCTAGCTGAGTGACATCTCTGCTGCGAGACTGACAATTATGTCTTCTTTTTGCAAGGTCTTCAGGAGTTTAAGGTGCAGCAGCTCCTTTAATAACTTTCTGGTTGTACTCTGCAGTAAAAGATTATTCTTTAGCAGAGTTATCAAGTTATTTCCAGACATCTGACTTCTAGTGGTATTACAGATGGTAAATTACACTGAGGAATTGGATCCGTGATGCTTGAAACAAAACCCGGACTGCAGGAAACCTGTTGCCTAACTTCCCATGGATAACTAGTATTTTCCTAATTCAGTTTGACCAAGTCTTTGTTCACCTTGGTAACAGCTGTAAATATTCTTTGCACTCAGCTGTGTAAGCTGAGCTCAGTAAAAGACCTTTTATTCTTTAGCAGAGTTATAGAAGTTATTTCCAGACATCTGACTTCTAGTGGTATTACAGATGGTAATTTACACTGAGGAATTGGATCCGTGATGCTTGAAACAAAACCCGGACTGCAGGAAACCTGTTGCCTAACTTCCCATGGATAACTAGTATTTTCCTAATTCAGTTTGACCAAGTCTTTGTTCACCTTGGTAATAGCTCTAAATATTCTTTGCACTCGGCTGTGTAAGCCGAGCTCTTTAACACACCACCACATTCCTCAGAAGGGCACACACCAAGGTCTCCAATGTGACAGCCCCACTTCTGCTGATTCGTTCAAGTGGTAACACAGAGGTGACTGACTTCTTCTCAGATACATCCTTTCACTTGCAGTGATGAGTATTTTGGCTTTTTATGTTCTCCCCAGTGCCAAGAGGAGGCTGTATACACCCATCCTCTCCTGTAACCTACTCAGGGCGTCAAAGTAGTCCTCCAGAGCCAGGGCGGACCTTTCAACCCAACATAAGAAGGTCTTCACAGTCCAGTGTTCTGAAGCAGCTCTGTTCAGCTGTAGCACAGCTCCATGTTTGTACAGTATGCCTGGAAAGATGGGGGGAGGAGGGCTTGCAGCAGTGATATAATTTCAAAAACATTTAAAAAGAAGCAAGTTTGTCAGGCCTGTACAGAATGCGCTGCTTTATCGAAAGAGCCGGTACATGCGAGGGAGTCGCCCGTCCTTACTGGAAAGCGCTGCCTGGATGTGTTCGTAAGTGGGCAGATCAGTTAAGTCACCCAGGGCAGCCACAGCTGGTTTTTTATGAAGCATCTTGGTGACCACTCTCTTGATATCACTGGATTTCACCTGACCTGCAGAAAATAAAAGAAAAAAGCCAAAGTGACAACTACATTCTAAATCACAGAATCACAGAATTGCTCGGTTGGAAAAGCCCTCTGAGATCATCACGTCCAACCGCTCCTGTCTACCCCCTAAACCATATCCCTAAGTACCTCGTCTACCCGCTCTTTAAACACATCCAGGGATGGTGACTCCACCACCTCCCTGGGCAGCCTGTTCCAGCTTCTGACGACCCTCTCAGTAAAGAACTTCCTCCTTATCTCTGACCTGAACCTCCCTTGGCACAGCTTGGTGCCATTTCCCCTTGTTCTGTCCCCCATCACCTGGGAGAAGAGACCAGCACCCACCTCTCTACAAGCTCCCTTGAGGCAGTTGTAGGTGGTGATGAGGTCTCCCCTCAGCCTTCTCTTCTCCAGGCTAAACAAGCCCAGTTCCCTCAGCCGCTCCTCATAAGGCTTGTAAATAGCACAAGCAGCTTTATTATACTGCCGAGTCAGGCCCCATGCTCAGAAAACCAATTGCTAACTCTGAACCTTTTCTACCATGCTTATTTTTGTCAGAAGGAAGGAAAAAACAAGCATTGTGCTAGCTTGCAAGCAACTGAGAAGATCAGTTTGAAATGTGTATCTGTAGTATTTATCACAGAATCACAGAATCTCAGGAGGTGGAAGGGACCTCGAAAGCTCATCCAGTCCAACCCCCCTGCCAGAGCAGGATCACCCAGACCAGGTCACACAGGAACACGTCCAGGTTGGCCTTGAATGTGTCCAGAGAAGGAGACTCCACAACCTCCCTGGGCAGCCTGGTCCAGTGCTCTGTGACCCTCACAGTGAAAAAGTTTTTCCTGATCCTTTACGTCCCCAAGCTTTCAAAGGCAGTTCATCTGTGCTACAGGAATGTGTTGTACGTTTCTCCCCAGTCCAGCTCCGATTGTACCTACAGTTCAGTTAAAGCAAGGAAAAGGATTGTCTACTCACTGATCAGGGCACAGAGCTCATGAGGTAGCTTCCTCGTGTTTGTCGCCAACACTTGCCTTCCCACATCCTCAAAGATAACTGGCCGAGACTCAAGGTTCATCATGAGCATGGACTTCAGCTGTGTCTTTGCTCGCTCAAGTTCTACCTGTAAATGAGCAGCAAATACAAACAGATGTAAAAAAAGTCTGCCCGCTGCTCTCTAATACGAGATACCACCTAAGAGTTCTGGAAATGCCTTCCTCTGTGAATGTGTTCTTAAAATTACTATCTTCTTTTACAGAAGTATTTAACATACGTATTTACAACAACACATTCTAGCAAGGCCAGTGCAATGCAGTATTTCAGCTCAAAGACCATCTGCACAGTCTGCAAATCAGGCTGCTGACCTCTCCTATTGCTCCTGCCATTAGAATGAATTCCCTTGTGATGATTTCCACCATCTCTCGAACCTAGGAAAAACAGGTATTTGAAAGAAGGTTAGAACAATGCTTATTCTGTTAACATTACTGTCTGGTGATAAGTGACGTGACTACTTTTTAAGGACACCTGTCTTTGAATACAGGACATCTGTATACCTGTTTTGGATCTGCACTGGCATGTATACACAGGAGACCTGTATCCTCGTAACTGTGGTGGTAAGAGGTTGCATTATACATCCAGTGGTGCCTGCGAGTATACAAAAAGTACTTAAGAATTTAAATGCAAAAATTTATCAAATACGGACAGTTAGTCCCCTCCTAGCACATTTCCAGGATCCTCAGCAGTGAATTGTCAATCCCTGCCTCTGGCAGTTTCTGAACCTGCCATCTACGTCCTTCTCTCCACCTGCATCCTTGAGACCAAACCCAGAACAATACTGAGCAGGATTACTGGTACCCACTGCCAACTGCATTAATATCCCCTGATTAAAGGACAGGTTGGGCTGGTAGAGGAAGACACGATTCCTGGTGACTTCTGCCCTTCACTTTCACCCTCTCACTGTCAAATCAGTCCTGCATGTTTCAAGTGGAATAAGCTGACGTAAAACCTGGGGGTGCTGGCTTTCAAAGGATGAAGCCTTCCGTGTCAATCTGCTAGAGAAGACTGTTTCTGCTGTTCCTTAAACAGAAAGGCAAACCAACCTGTTGAGCACATTGAGGTACAGTCGAGTGAACATGCCCTTGCCAGGCCCTCCAGCTGAAAACGAGCCACCGCCTCCCATCATCATGTTTAACACTGCAAAAGGAATGAAATCTTCCTCCTGAATTGCAACAAGAAATTCCGTCAGGTAATAAAGCCCTAAAAGGTCTGGGATGAGTAAAAACAGAGAAGAAGAGTCAGAAGGAAATACAGCACTAGATAAGTGTAAAAGTCAGTGCCTTCATCAAACTGTCAGTGAAAACGCTGCTTGTCTGTGTATGCAGCATCAGCAGCGAGGGACTATGTTTACATGAGGAGATATCTGAGATTCTTCAAGTATAGGGCACCCAAAACACAGGATCTTAGGTTAATACTTACTAAAAATGAGCAGCTTTCTAACCCAATCATGATGTGGGTAAGCTCTGGAATGGGAGTGGGGCCCAGACTCACATCTGACATATCTTTCTCAACCTGTGTGGGAAGGGCAGACAAATTATTAGGACCACTTTTCACTGTTGCGCCCAGCTTGATATAGTCCAGATAATTAACCTGTCATCCAAATATTCGTGACTAGTATGTGATTTTAGAAAAGCTAAGCCTATAGAGCAGTCAGCTCAAGTCCAAATCCACAGTTTCAACAGAGAGGAAGAGGCACGATGCCACCCCCACCTTCCTTTTACCTTGATAATGCCTCCTGTGTACTGAGCCACGGATCTGTCCACATCCTTGCTCTCCCCGCTGCCCCACACGGGCTCCACTCCAAGCAGGTGTTTCTGTGCACACTCCACCAGCTGCTCGTGCTCGATGCCCACCCCGGCAAGCACCATCCTGTCCGGCGTGTAGTAACTGCGCAGGTACGAATGCAGGACTTCTCGATCAATTTTGTCAGTATTTTCCACTGGGCAGAACCTATTCAGTCCAACTGTATTGTCTCTGTAGGCTGCCTAAATGAAACAGAGAAAATAACAAATATTACTTCACCATCCTCCATCTAAACCTTCTTATGTCGACCTGTATGAGACACAGAGGGGACAGGCTGAGCGTTATTTCACTATCAGTGTAACTCAACGTCACCCATGTCACCAAAGATAAGTTATGGACAGGTGTAGTTTAGGTTAAATCTTTCACATGTCTAGAACGTAGGATTTCAAAGTGGAGGGACAGCAAAATTCTCCCTTTCACCACTGAAATCTAACTAACTAACAGATTTGTTTTCAGAATAGTCTAAAATAAACCCTGAAGTTGAGGAAAAAGTGAGGAAGAGAATGCAGCGTGTCTCGTTCAGGGCCTGCACGCACGGTACTTCAGAGCGTTTTACCGCATGGATCATTTCTGTGAGGAGAGGCTCTGGATCAGGTCTCATATTCAAGTCTTCAAGCTCAAATCGTATAGCTGTTCGAGTCATCTCCATTTCTTCATCTGTCATGAGAAAGAATGCAAGAGGTAACACCACCACGCCAAGTAACTGCTACGTGATAACTTCCTGCACAATCTAATGAAGCACTGTGAAGTCTAACAGCAAGTCACGTGTTGGGATTCTTTATTTTTGAGAGACAGACTTAGGTATCTCGGTTATCCCACACCTGATAACCTGGGCTGCAGCGCCACATCAGCCAGCAAGTTGACCACTGTGTCCAGGCCTCTGGCGTCAGCAGAAATCGCGTACATTATGGTGTCCCTGCAACACAAGCAGAGGGGTTTGCACTGAGAAGTCACTTCTCTGATCATTCAGTAAACGTGCATCAGGAAATAACAGATAAAGCTGCTTGACCACTACTCATTAAATGCTTTCAAAAGGAAATAGAACTGGCTTTTATAAACCTTTCAGGTTCGCTTTTGTAGCTTCCTAACAGTCACCACAAATAAATTTCTCCTGTTTAGAAGCAAAAAGTGGCTTTTACCATCACACACCAGAAATAGCAACTCCAACTCCTGCCGGTGTTACAGCCACTCGGGCAACAGACCACAGAGAGAGCCTGTCCTTACCTCGATGCCTGGCAGTCACAAATGCCCCCGTGCTTTTCTAAGGTGAGGAGAATTTCATCTTTGCTGCCAAACTGAGCTGTGGACTAAAAAGACACCAGCGTTATTAATTAGGAAAGCAATAACTGCTTATAATCCTTCAGTACAGGCCAAAACAAGCATCTTCTACATTCCTTATGTCAAATGGTTTGCTAAATACTCGCTAACCCTGGAGCTGAAAGCACAACAGGCTTTCAAAATATAATTACGGTCGCAGCAGTTAACTCAGAATACCAGCACCATCTGTTCAAACAGATCAGACCCACAGGGCCGCTGCGAGGAGCAGACCCTGCCCTGGGCCGCTCTCTCTTGTGATTTACCACGTTTGCACAACCTCTGGGGCCCTGCTACAAGATCGGTACTCACAGAGAAGGCGAGCTTTTCCAAGAAGTGGGAGATGCCGCTGAGGTACTTCGTTTCGTGTCTTGATCCCGAATTTACAAGAACTGGCGTCAAGAAGAGAAAATACCGGTGTGACTTCTAACCCCCACCCCGGTCCTTACGCGAACGCCGGACACCCCGCTCCCGAGGGAGGTGAAGCGTCGCCGCCGGGGCAGCGGCCCGGCCCAGTGCCACCCCTCGCCAGGCGCGGGTACTCACGGCCCACGGTGCAGAACTGCCCGAACTTGTTCTGGGAG
>NW_010205667.1:0-2903 GCF_000695765.1 Mesitornis unicolor
GCGATTCTGTGTGTGATTCTGTGTGTGATTAAAAGGTTCTAATATAAAACAGGTATTAGACTGAAAGTTTTATTCCTTCACATAGTAAGTGAATTCTTCTCATAAACTTGGTATTAAATTTGAGGGTTAAATTGCACATCTGGTGAACAAAGAATATGAACACAGTCTAAGGATGGAAATTTCATTCCATGTCCCACTCCTGCCACTGAACAGAAGTCTAGCCCCAGATGAATTTTCACAGAATTAAACCTGCTTTAATATTTTGTAGGAATCTATGACAAATATTACAGGATGTTTTTTGCCAGGCTGCCTTATTTCTCTGTGGTTGGTATTTTCCTCAATTATTTTCATCTCTGTTTTCTCCCTGGAGTATTGCTGCATAGTGAAAGCACCCGCTTGCTTGTTAGTGAGCTGGAAGAAGTGCAGTGCACCCTTGCCTTTAGGCATAACATTGTAACGTCACCCCATACAATTAACTGCTAAGGCCTTTAGACATAACACTGTAGTATCACCCCAGACAATTAATTGCTTACAAAGTGTTTCTTTCTCTCAATTTTCATGGTACATACTATGTATTACTTGCTGAAATTTCCAGAATATGTCACTCAGATGTCAACATAGACTTACCTCCTCTTAGCATGAAAAATCTTTTTCCCTACCTGGAATTTCACAGTGATTGATTTCCTCATCCAAAATGAATTAAGGATTGGACTGCTAAGCTAAGTTTCTCCCAAAAGAGTTGGGCTGAGACCACTGTGCATGGCACTCTGGAGGTGTGGCCGTGAGTTCTAGTTCTAATCCTTTGCTCACTTCAGGGGCTAGATAAAATCATTTGAGGCAACATTTCTAAGTATTCTCTCATTTTGTCATTTTCCACAGTTGACATTTACGTAGTAGCCCCTTTCTTCTTTCCTCTTGCTTCCCTGTGCAGACCTGTTTTCAGACGCAGTGACCAGTGGTTCTTGTAGGTGTCGATCAACAACCCTGAAAACCAGGTCACAATTCACTGTTAATCCCTCTCCTTCTAAGCAAGGCTGAAAGCCTCTTTCCTTATGTTAGCCTCACTGGTCCAATCAGTGGTTTTTTTCAAAGCTATAATCTGTCTCCAAGTGAGTTAAGTTGATTTCTACAATAAAACCGCCCCAGTGTTTTGGTTTGTTTGGGTTTTGGTGGTTAGGTTTTTTTGTTCTCGTTTTTGTTTTTGTTTTTGTTTTTTCTTTTCTTTTTTTTTTTTTATGCAATCTGTTAACATCAGGAGAATAGAATTTTCCAAACATTTGTCAGGGAAGCACATACTTCTTATTACTATTTACCTAAGAAAAAATCATTAAGTCTCCTAGATTTATTTTGTTAATGGTGCCTAGATACAGCGCTGTTGGATATACTGGAAATGAACCTAAAGAGAACTGTCCTGGAGAATCCATTTGGAAAATAACTGAATCCTACTAAAAAGCTTTAGAGACGAAGATACAACTTTGTCATCATGAACACTTCTTAATGGGCTCTCTGTAAGAACATAATGCATGTTGCATTTGGGCTAACACCTTCATGATGTATTTCAGTATGATTTTTGTTTAAAATCAAACAGAAAATACTTGAATAAACCTTTACAGTGAGAATTGTTCAATTATTTAGTGCATCTATTTATGTGAGCAGGTAAAGGGAATTTGAAGCCTGAGAATACACAGGCAGACAGCAAGGGATGAGCAACTAGTATGACAGTCTGGCATGTGGGATAAGCATAGAATACTTGAAAAGCATTCCCAGAACCTCAGTATTATAAAATTTGGCAATTTTTCTTGACCCAGGTCCCTAACCAATAATAAAATGCTCCTCTTGGAATGACAAAATGATGCAGGATCTAGACACCTTCTTTGATGCAGAACCTACAAACTGAGCATGAGACAGATAAAATGGAAATATTTCTTTGCCCATAAAAGTTCCTGGTCTCTTCAAACAGTGATGGAAATTCACCTCAGCTTCTGTGTTTGCAGCCTGAATTGTGGACCTACCCTTTGCAATGCTACCTTTCTTAGTCCCAGTAGACACCAATATGAACTTCTTCTTGGACCTTTCCAATGTTCTCCCTGGTTCTCCCTGTTCTCTTCTATGTACCCAGTTTCATGTTCATGCTTGTTATGATCTCTAGCATTTGTGACACAAGCGTTTATAAAGCAGTTCTTTTTATTTCAGCAGCCTGAGATCACTAAGGATCTAGACAAAATACTAGGTTACCTGCATGTCTTTCCCCATTTTTCTCAAAACATGAGGTAGCTCTTTGGATTAAAGCTGTCCTCCATAGCAGTGGAAATCAGCTTCAGTAAAGGCCCTGCCTGAGTCACCTGGCAGCTAGTCACCATCTTACCAAGGCACAAATTTTTCATTTCTATCCTCCTTCTTTGTCTCTTCCATGGGAACAGGAAATTAACAGACTTTCTGTGAGTCTCCATTACTGACTTAGTACTTAGGTTGTGTAATTTTTCTTGGCATTTCTTGGCTGTTATAGAACAGACTGGAGATATTTCACAATCAGCATAATCGAAAAAAAATGACTGTAGAAATTAATTGACATTCACAAATCAATCACAGCTAGCCCTTAATCCTGAAGCTCTCTATGAGCATTTTTACCTGATGACATGCTGCATCTGTTTGTGTCTGGTCTGTCTTTGTTGCCTTCATTCTCTGGTATTTCTGACTCTTTCCATGGACACCTGAAACTCTTCAGAAGAAGAGCCATGAGTTTTCCTTGGGTGACCATGTGCTTTTTTTTTTTTTTTCCTTGAGTGACTCTGTGCTCTTTTTGCTCCTGGTTTTGACAAACTCCTATTGTTTCAGCTGCCTGGTCTGGAAGTGGAGTTTCATGGCTCCTAAAAATTCTTGCTGTTATTATATTTTATAGCAGT
>NW_010205667.1:2933-9364 GCF_000695765.1 Mesitornis unicolor
TTTCCCTATTTTCAAATCCCATCTGTTCTTATATGAGCAGATTTTAATCAAAGTGCTGAGTGCTGAGTGCACAGTTCAGTGTTGAGGCAGTCAGTTTTGGATATCCCCTCAACTGGATTGTTTAATCACTGTGGTGTGCCCTAAATTCCACTGACATAAAACGGGACTGCAAGTTTTGCCATCTGTTGCTGTCAGCATCTCAAAGAAGCCAAAAACTACAAAGAGAGACCTATTAGGAAAATGTACTTTTCCTGCATTAAAACATATGCAATTCACATTGCATGTTGCAATAAAAATAAATTTTTGATGAATATTTTGAAAAATCTAAAGATCAAGTATTAAATATTGAAATTTCTCTTTCTTCCTTTCCTCTGGAAATACAAATTACATTCTACTTTGTTCTACCAAAAAGGCCACAGAACTGGGGATCAGTGTGCTCTTCAGGATGCAAGACTGTTGGTTTTGGGAAGTAAAACACTGGGGCAAGTCACAAGGGATTTAAGTGAAGCTCTTTGGCTCCCACATGGCATTCCAGTGCAGGCAGTGAGCTGTGGGGAGCATAGCAGGTAATTCATACCCAAAAGAATTCAAAAGGGAGGCAGTAAAAGCTATTTTTCTGAAAAGCAGAAGTTCTAATCCTAAAATAAAAGAAGGAAACTATGCAAACAGGATTTGCCTGTGAGAAAATCACATGCTTTGGGTGTGTTATGGGTTCTGCCCCATGGCCCATCTGTGTTACAAGGCAGCCTAATGCCCAGATTATGGCATGCCTTCATAGGCCTTTTCAAATACTCAAATGTCCTCAATGCTGTGATAATAAGATAAATGCACAGACATACCTCTCACACTGTTCTATGTCATTTAGGTGAAGCTAATCCTTTTACAGTCAAGATTGTAAATAGCTTCCAACCAAAAGTCCAATTTAGGTATCAACATTTCATTCCATGTTTATACACATCGTGGTGCAATGAGATCCTAATCCATGACCGGGCTCCTTTAGCAATACTACAATATGATTAACAGATCTTTCTTTTCGTGCCAAAAGTGGTATGGGTCCAAAGGAAAACGGCAAAATGTAAGAAATAAAATGCCTATGGAGAAAGAAGAGGAATCCAGAGTGTGCCTACTCTTTGCATTCTGGTAATCAGATTTCTACTGATGTCAGTGGTTTTGAATTAAACAGTTGGTGGTCAATACAAAAATGTACTCAGTGGGTTGGAAATAATTATTTTAAAATGCTAGATGGTTATGCTGCAATATGATTTCTCTTAGAAGCCTCTGTGTTTATGCATTTCTGAATGCATGAAGGAAAGTTCTTCTTTCAGATCTGAACTTTACAGGCTTGGCACTAGTGCTTATGAAATCCTGACTTCACATCTGTGGGTAGTCCTATTGCACTGCATGGATCCGCTTCTGGGTGTGGAGTTATATTGCACTGTACCGTGTGAAGATATCTCTAGTTAGTAGATAGTGCTCCAGATGTACTAAAATTATCTCAGGGTGCCCTTTCACCATCCAGTGTCCTCTCTGCTGAAAATTCAAAATTATTTATTTATTTGCTTTACATCTTGAGTGCACACATTACTGACATTATTATCTTTGTGGATTTTAATTGTGAGTCACGTTTTGCCTCTCCTATTTTTCTCCCATCTCAACTCATTTATACTCCAGGAATTTACTGATTCTGTAGAGACTGAGGTCAAGAAGGAAAACTAGCTCAGCAGTTTATAATGCTTTTTATATAAGGACCTTCAAAATTTTCACCTATTTCATTTCTTATTAGTCCAAAGACTTCAGACTGAAGCTTTTCAGACCTTAAAGATTAAATTTTGTATGCCTGGGGTGAAAAGAGATGAGATCTCTGATCATTGTCAGTATAAGCTGAAGAAAATTCCTTTCTCATCCCAAATCTAACACAACTGCATTCTGAGCAGGTACTGAAGGTTTTATCTGCCAGTGCTGCTTTATCACATCCTTGGAATGAGGGAAGAAAATCTGACACACTGAGCCATGTTCATGGCATTTTCAGTCCATGCTGTACAGTGCCCAAAGTGGTGGGATCCTGGTCAGAAATTGTGCACCACCTTCCTGAGCCCTGCAAGAGGCCAGCAGAGGCTCTGAAACTTGAGCTCTGATTTTGACCACTGTTTTAGTACAGCACTGGGAATGCCACTAGTGTGGTGTGTCCAAGCAGGGCACAGGGAGGATGTCTGTAACAGAGGGAGTCCTGGCCATGTGGAGAAGAGAATGAGTGCACTGGCCGTCCAGCCCTCAACTCCATCCACTGGGGTTTCCTTTCAGAGCACATTAGCCTTCTCTTCTGCAGCAGTATCTGATCTCATGTTGAACCCTGCTAGGGTAAGATCACAATGAAGATGCACTTGAGCATGTGGGGCAGACAGAGGGCTGGACGATGTCTGATGACTGGGGCTGCGGGACACCAATGTCCTCTGTAGCAGCATCTGGGTAAAGGAATTTCTCTGTAGCAGCTCTACTAAAGCTGTGCACAGACACAGGTTCTCTTTGCTAACTCTCTTCATTATTTCTCTTTGTATTTATTGAAGGATTATGGCAGCCTGTAGTAGTAGTATTGACAGTTCTTTCAATAATATGTCAGTTGTGGCTGTTATCACAAGTTCGAGTCTCCCAGTCCTTGGCTATCCCTGAGTCTTGGGTGCAGGTTGGCTGGTGACCATCTGACCTTGCAATTCAGATCACTCTGTCTCCACAGCCTGCTATTCTACCATTTTTCTTTTGGTCTACAGTGAATGCCACCAGCAAATATTTCGTGCTTCTAAATGGTTGATAAACTATTAGTGTTAGCTCAGGGACTGGCCCTTATGGACCAGGCTGGAATGGCCTCAGTGACAGGTGCGTCTCCATTAAGACATGAGGAGATTCACCAATGAGGCAGTTTTCAGTTATTTTAATATGTACTCTGTTATTTCTGTATAAAATACTTTTAAATAAAGTAACTCCTGCTCCTAAATCAAATGCCTTACAGAATCCAAACAGACTGTATCAATACACATGACCTTGTCAACTATGCCTGCAATTCCCTCAAGAAAGGTAATATTTAATGCCTTGAATTTCTGGTATACGGGACAGCATGAGTACCATTTCATCAAGTATATGATATACAGCCTGAGGCACTCATAGTTAATGGTGTGTGAAGCTAATGCACTGCTCTTACAATTTTTTTCTAACCCTGATTAAAAAGCAATATTAGTGCTTTGATGAATGACTGGAAGTAACTGGGTATTTGAGTAGGCTGAAATTATCTTTGCATGCCATGATTTGCATTTTGAAAGGACGATAAATGAAACTAGGCCACTCATTTACAAATTAATTTGGCTTTTAAATTAAAAAAGGCTAAGCTGAAAACAAGACTGTGATGTGCCCGGTCTGGCCAACCTTGCTCAGACTTTGTCAATAATTTGTATCTAGGACTAGCTGGCATTTTTTCCCGTTTTAAGTGATGATGACCCCATAGTCAGAGAACATACAGAGAATTATTCTTCATTGTATTTGGTTTTGTGTATCTGATTTCTGTTTTCATTGCTAGCTGTTCCCTAGCAAGGTGTCAGCTTGGAGGTGACTGGGCTAACGTGTGGTTCTTCAGGAATAAATGCCAATAAACTTTAATAAAGTGTACAGCAGGCTTCAGTATAGATTAGTGAGCCAAATTCCACTTGCATAACACTGTCTCCTGGAGACCTGCAGTCTGGACCATTACCCAGTTGTCAATTGAAGTTCCAGCAAGGCAGTGGACTCTTATTCATAGGACTGTGGTTGTAATATATTATTGTGTATCTTTTTGAAGGGGGCCTTTGAAATTAGACTAAGATTTATCATAAATGGATCTGAAGATTTTAGCCCAGGAAATAGAAACCAGATGATGATATATCTTAGTGTTTCTTATTCCATTACCATCTATTTTTATCCCAGACAGAATCTTCATAGAGGCAATGTAAGTGAACTAAAATGGGATCAAGGAAGAGTCAAATGGCAGGTAATCAAATTGGTGAGACCTCAGACCTATTAAACAACTGTTTGCATTGAAAGAAGTTCCCTATCATGCTTTTTGTTTCTTTTTTATACCAGTTTCTGCAAGGTGGCACAGCAAAACATTGGAGTAGGCTTGTTCCCATTTCTCTTCATCTCTGACCTGGAGAAGCTCAGCTGAAAGAGCTATTGCTGAAAATGGATTAATATCTCATTTCAGAACTACTCTTTGCAATTTGTAGCTCATAGAGTATCCTTCTTTCTGCTCATACTCCAGGGTCATAAAAACATGTAGCTGCTGTAAGGGGGCAGCTGGGGGAGTGTTTCCTGCTGCTTCCTCAGAGGTAGGCTCCAGCTGTGGGGCACACAGGCTGCCCAGGCCAGGGGATGTGGATGCAATGTCTGAGATGCTGGTGGAGGTGGCAATGGACAGAGATCCATGTGGTGCCCTCCACAGAGGCAGGGAGAGCCTGGTCTGCCCACCTATGCATCACCATCATGGTTCTAAGTGCTGGGTAGCATGGAAGAGCTCCAAATCCTATTTCACAGAGGCAAGCTAAGAGCAAGAAGTGGAAATAAAAACTTGGGAGAAAAAATGATTGAAATGCCCTAGCCTGGCAAAGAACTTAAACATGAATACTGACCAATATCAGTTGGACTCCACATGGCAGGAGCTGATCTCTTCCGGAAAAAAAATGTGCGCCCTGAAGAAAATAATACACTTACTTTAAAAATTACACTTTCTTACAATAGCCTAAATATATGATTTTGAAATTTTTATTTTTTTTTTGTGACATAGCACTGATGTGTTTTGATCCAAACCAAGGATGGTCCTGCTGCCCAAGTGAGGCTTCACTGATCAGTGAGACCCAGAGCCAGCCTCAAAGCTGGCAGCATAACTTTAGGAACTTATCACCTGGCAGACAAACAGCGTGCCCATCCCATGTGCAGGGTTACAACACATCTAACCATCAACAACAGACTGGGAAATTGCTCTAGAGTTACAGAAGACTGCTATATGAAGAAGAAAATCAGTGAAAATTAGAGGCTGAAATAGAAGCCTGAGGGGTTTTGTAGCCTTTGTTTACCCAATGCTATTAAAAGAAATCGGCAGGTTAACGCAAAGACACATTTGAATAGTTAACGAAGACTTCAGACTCTACAGAAAGCATTTATCAACACCATTACTAAGCCGTTATTTGCCTAATCTTCTGCTGGATTTTTTTTCTGCATTCCTTGCAATCACTTAGTAGTTTCAGTGCAAGAAGCCACTGAATTGCTGCATGTGAAGGCTAAGACAGCACAGGGAATTTAGCAATACTTTTGTGCCTACAGACTGTGCAGGGAGTCTGGTCACCTAAAGCTCCTGTGAGGTCTCTGGAAAGTTACAGAGTTTCCCTTTCCCTTAGCATTCTGGCTTGACCAGCTCTGGTCCTGGCTAATGAAAGCAATGTGTCAGTTGACAAATGTGGCTAAACACAGCCTTGTTGCCTCTGAGCTCTGTGTTTCCTGGTTGTGATTATGTGTCTGTGGGAAACAGGTTCCTTCAGCCTTTCTGGCCGATTATGGGAGAACAAGATGGGATGTTGAATGTTACTTGTACCATGAGGTTGCTGGTTCAAATACCATCCTAGGTGGCTTGTAACTAAATTTTGTTAACATTTGTTTAGAGCACTGCCTTTAATATCAACTAGCCAGGGCAAAAAGAACATGTGGTTTTACCTTGATTTTTAGTAGGCAGATACCCACATCATAAGAAGCAAGCCCCACACAGCTTACCTGCTGCTGTGGGAAGCTCCAGATGAGGTACCCAGGCTGAAATGGACAAGTGAGGCATTTGGAAAAGGAACTAACCCTAATCCTGTGAGACATTGTTATCAGGATTATTGAGTGTTGCGGTACTCTTTGTCGTAGAAGACTTCACTTTGCATTTCTTTCTGCTTTCATGTACGATCAGTTCCCTTTACCTACTTGTTTCTAATTAAGAAAGGAAAGAAAACACAGTTGTAGTAAAAGACTGATTCATCATACAGTAAAAGACAAATCCATCACCAGTACAAATTGTCATTGCTCTAGTGGCTTAACCAGAGTGTCGCACATCTGAAAGTCTTCCCCGTCGATTTGGACAAGTTAAGCCCGTAAGCCTGTTGCAGTTCACAATAATGATTAGCATGCAAGAAAACTGTCTTTGGTCTCTTGGCAATGATGCTTAATGAAATTATTTTAAGCCAAAGTTCAAGGACTAGAGGTCAGTCATAGAAGAGAACAAGTGCAATCTCTATTCTCTGGATGTTTTATTATAGATATACCAGGGCCTACTGAGAAAAAGTGTCATATCTTAACTTGAGCGGTAACACTGTGAAGAATAATTCCTGAAAAGACTTTTGTTTCTTTGCCTTGCCCTGTATAATCCTGAGCTCCGTAGC
>NW_010205667.1:9395-12725 GCF_000695765.1 Mesitornis unicolor
ATCAGAGAACTACCACCTTGAACCAAATACTGTATAAATGGAGATTAAAAGGAATACAAATAGGAGCCTTCCCCCATAATGTTAATCCAACATTTTACCTTCTAAGAGAAGGGTGTTTCATGCATTCACCTTGGGTAAGAGACCACCTCCAAGAGACTGAGCTGAACAGCTGAACGCTCTCCTGAGTTGTGAACATCAAAGGCCACTGTAGACATTTTTGAGTATTTACTCATATGTTTCAGATTCATGCTGCAGACTAGAAGCTGACAGGAGGAAAAAAAAACTCCATAGAACCCAAACCGCTTAGTAGCTGGTTGCAGCAAAACCCATCAAAGTTTATTATTATCCTGTCCCAAACTTTCCATTAGTCAGACTCCCTAAAATCATTTTATATGCTGGAGAGAAATATGATTGTATAAACATGGGAAGAAAACTTTCATTTCATAAGTAGAAAAATATGGCCTTTTATAAATGTTGACTTTTCTTTAGGTAGTCTATAATAAATTAGTGTTGATAACAAAAGTAACTGAAATCTGGTACAAAGAGTAAGTGGGTGGTCTGGAAATAAAAGAAAAGCAATATGGATTGATTTAAAATTTTTGTGGAGTCTCTGACAGAGTGAGACTCTGTGAGACATTTTAGCTATGTGAAAGTTTGACTTTTTTACCTCTCTGATTATTCAACATAGGATAGGAGTAATAGTTGAGATATCTTTGACAGTTTTGCTGCAGAGAAAGGTCTGAGACATCCCAATAAACTCAGTTCCCCAGTGTTTATCAGGACAGCAAACATATTCATGGAACTGGGCCAATTATAATACAGGAAAAGAGTACAGGATGTTTTTCAAGACATGCTGAAGATTTTGCAGATGGAGGAAGATCTGACTATTGATTTCCAATTTGCATATTTAGTAGTTGATGCAAACTCACAAGAGCAACAGCAGCACTAAAAGGGAAAGTGAAGTATGAATCGCACAGAATATGAATTAGAATTGGTTGCTTTGAAGTGCTGATCTTGGCTAAACAAAACTGGGAAAAGAAGGAAAGGAAAAATAGCTCCTTACCTGTGACTGGGTACTTCCAAGGGGTTGGTCTTGACAGAGATGGTAATGCTGCTGCTGCTGTGTGGAAGACACTGGAGAGTCCGCCAGGGCCATCAGAAGGGACCTGAGTGGGAGCTCAGGTATGAGCTGCTCAGGTCCCCTCAGATATCCCTGGGAAATACTGTTTATCAAGAAAGAAAGCAGCATTTTTTTTTCTCAGAGAAATGCTCAGGAAAAGGCAACTTACTGATAAGAGAAACACAAAGATAACTGTCCCCTAACCTCGGAAAATTGGAGTAACAATGACTACATGATTTATGTACTTTTGCTTATATCTCATTGAGTAGCTGTCTGAACTCTTGGCTGTTGAACTTTACAGGGTAGGGAGTAGTAAGGAACAAAAAGTGATCGTATCCAGTTACTGACTGACCTAAAAAAAATGTGCAAAAAATTGTCTCATAAACAATACTGTTATTTGTTTATTAGACTGTTTGATAAACTTTTGATATACAATTCAATGAAAGCTGTGGAAAATCAATCTTTTCATATTCTTTATGCTATTCATAACCCATTATAAGTGTTATTCAAAAAAAGATAAAGCAATTTGGTGAGTGACAGGTTTAGTACATTTATATCTTTGGTGGAGCTGGATCCATAAGGGTAAACTGAACCAAGCATTAGTCAGAGTTTGCTGACGCTAATGATCAGGGATTATCTTTATATGAATAAACTCATGGACATCAGCCTTATAAGTCACATGAGGCAAATTTACGGGTTCAGTCTGTACTTTGTAAGGAACTTTGAATTAAATTATATATGTTCTTTTTGATCTACTGTATATTATGGACATGGACTGAGCCATACCAGATCTGAAGACTTCTGAAGGAAACATTTTACTGCTTGAACACAGACTTTCATGTAAATATCACAGCTGACCATGACATCTTGTTTAGAGTTAGAAGTAAAACCTTAAGCTATTGAGTGTCCCCAGAGGTGAAGAGAAAATTGAAATCCAGCTCAGATTGTAAAGGTCAGGTTCATCTCTAAAAATAAACACCATGTATAACTTTCAAATCACAACAGTTCTCAAAGTCACCAAGTAACCAAACAAGGTAGCACATTCAATGTTTAAAAAAACGTCTTTTATAGTCAAGTGTTGAAGGGACAGTGCAAATCTGGGGGTATAGCTGCAGGAGGGTACCCCTCCAGGAGGGTATCTTACAAATCTATTAAACGTCGTCCCTCTATATTTGGACTACAAAACACTAAACACATTCTGCAGACCTTTAAAGGAATAGCTGGAGATGACTCTATCTGTGATGTTTTTTTCTCTGCCCTGACTACTTGCTAAAAGACTCACATTTCCATATGTTTTCAAAGCATATGACCAGGGCATTCCCAATGTATGGCTGTCCTGGATCAAATATCCTACAATTAGAAAATGTCTGCATGAAGGCAAGCACCTTCCTCCAGGTGGGTGAGGAGGGACAGCTGGTGTGGTAAGTGAGGAATGATGCCAGGTCCCTACAAGACGTGTAGGCACAGCACATCTAGTGGGCAACCTTTGCTGGCAAGGCAAGACAGGAGTTTGCCACTGCGGTGCATTCATTCAGGCTGGTGCAGTGACGGTTGCTTGCATGACTCTCATATTTTGCAAAGGTGAACCAAGTTTTCTATATTTACTGTGATTTAGCACTGCCATATGGAGAGAACAAGAGACTTATCTATTCCATCCAAAGTCACCAGGAGCTAGGCTAAGAGAAGATGCTGTGGAGATTCTCCCAGCATCTTTAGTATTGTCCACGGCACGTTAAAAAAACTCAAGTAGCATCATGGGCATCAAAATTCAGTGCTTCTTTTCACTTCATTATACAGGGACACTGAGAACTGAATTAGCTGGACAAAAATGTAGACCTTGGTAAAAAGCAGGGTAGTTACATAAATCCCCAGAATTTCAGTAATAAAATCAAGCTAGAGTGTTAGGCAGATGCTAACAGCTCCCTTTTAAGGAAGCTTACCAGACCAGATCGTTTTAAAAATCCCTTTATGTTTTATTTGAATGCTGCATAAACATCTGAGCTCTACAATGTTTCTAGGCTGTGTGAAAGATTAATGTGGGAAAAATCAGCCACATTTACCTACATCTGGAAATAATTATTGTACACTTAGTGCTGGGTATAGATATTGTCATAATTCCAACCTCAGTGACACAGGAAGCATGGAAGCTCATTAACTTTTCCCCTTTAGAGAGACAAGTTCAAAACTTGCTTTCCGGCAGGGATGACAAT
>NW_010205667.1:12756-33895 GCF_000695765.1 Mesitornis unicolor
GATTTCTGCTTATTTACCGCGTACTTGCAGAGTCTCAGAAACCTCATCACTCTCTGCTGTTACAATCAGACCTCTGTGACCATGGGCCCTGAGGACATCTTATTTTGGAAGGCATATCCCATGCCCTTTCTTGCAGCTTTGCAGTTCAGCCTTGCAGCCCCTCTGCCCTTCATGCCCTGCTCTCTGCGAGGGGAGGGTACGTAGGGCTGACCGACCAACTGCCCCCAGTTCAAAGCCATTGCAGGAGGCTTTTTAGGACTGGGGCCCTTTTCACGGTGACTGAATTAGTGACCTCAGTTCTGTAATTCAGACTTTCCCAGCAAAGCTGCTGCCATTTGTCCCTGAGGAGCTAACAGGGGGATGGTGGGAGTACCTGGGGAGGATATGTTGGAGGCTGATATTGACCTTGGGACTTGGGCAGCAGCACCCAGAGAGACTTGCACAAAAGACTTAACTGGGGTAGCACGCAAACATAAAGGGAAAAAAGGTGGCTGCATTTTGGCCAGGACAGGTTGGCTTGGGATCACTCAATGGCAGGCTATTTTTGCATCAGGCTAGTGAGGAAATAAAAAGGCATGGAGTCATCTGTAACTCTTCCAATATCTTAGGGCAGCGAAAGATAATACTGGCAGAAGATTTCAAAAATTGGTAAAAAGAGCACCATTGACATAGTGAGAGGACCATGTGGTCTCCTTGTTATCCAGTCATTCAAGTTTCAAGTATATGTTTATGTGCAAACAGCACAATAAATGAATGCTTTGTATCGTGGTTTGGAACAAGTTGGTTTGAAAGGCATGTTCTGTATTTCAGCTGCACTTGACATGACAAGTCTTCTTCTTGTTTTCAAATGCAGTGCTGGTAAGGACACGCTTCGAGCTCATTTACTTCCCTGAAGAAGCAAAAGCAGCTCTTGTGGAGGTTTCATGATTCTGCTGCAGTCCATCAAAAACAACAGATGTGCTCGTGGTCTTTCAGGAAGAGATATGAATGTTTTCCTCTTGAGGAGTCTGAAAGCTTGGTTCAAATTTTAAATGAGCACAATGCTAGCTCATGAAATAAAATAAAACACCAGGAAAGATGCAGGAAGGGGTTAAGTGGCAGGGTTAGAAGGAAGATGAGAGCCAATGTATTGATCTTATGATAACAAAATGATGGATTTCACAGAAAGAATTAATTACTCTGAGCTTCACAATCTTGGACAATAAAGGCTTGACTTTAATCTCAGCTGCAAAATTAAGATAAAAATTCATACTTTCTCTGTACTCCCAGAATTGTTGATTTTAGTCTGGATTTTTATTTATCCTGTAATAGGAATGGAATCTAGCATTGAAATTTGGATATTGATCCAAATACAGTGCAGAACTGGACCATATTGGAAAAGATGAGATTGCGATATTCTGGTCTCATATTCTGTGGTCAGGTTTTCTATTACGTGTGAAAAATTGGAATACATCCTTCTGTGTGCTAGCTGCTAATACCCCACAAGGGAAGAAAGTTGTCATTTGATCATGTAGAGGCAATCTCAAATGTCTGTGCCGCAAAATCCCTGCACTGGGGATCACATCAAATTTCACCTGGCCATACTTACAGAAAACTGCATGTACCAATAAATCAAGTCTTTCATTTGGGAATGCTTATTATCCATGTCTTCTGTGCTGTCTTTTCCCCATTTTGTTCTTTCAGTTTTTCGAAACTGGGAGAAGAATGTGCCCTGGACCAAATAAAGTGGGGTTTTTTTGTAGCATGGAGAAATTTGACCCTGATATAGGCCATGATCCCATGATGTGTACCAAATCTACCTTGCTGCACTGAATGAAGTTCAGCATATGTTGCTCTAGACTGTGGAGCAGTTTGGTGAGAGTAAGATCAGATTCCTTTCAGAGGAAAGTGGATTGGAGGCTCTGCTCCAGGTGCATGCCTGTGTCCTTCCAGCCCTCATGAGAATATCAGAGTCTCAAGCAATCTTTGGTCCAACCAGACGCGTAGTGGGAATATTTGGCTCAGAAAACCAGCTTACTGTAAAACTCTTGAAGTGTATACGTCATAGCTCCAGCTGCTTCCCTCTACTGATCTATTCCTTTTGGGCAAAATTGCTTGCTAATATAGATTTACCACTGAAGCCTTAGAAGTGCAATCACTCCTGATTTTGTGAATTGAGGCAAGCAATCTTCTGCACAATCATATAACGGAATTGGATGGTCTGATTGCTGTTGCCAAAATACAGTGCATGGCAAATATTTTCCTTCATGTGGCTGTGCTTCTCTGGCCAAACTCTTGAGCAGGGGAAGGCCACGTTGGAGAGACTGAAAAGGAAGAAAACAATAGTTTGGTGCAAAAATGAGCACTGTGAGTGATCTGCAGCTGACTGCAGGGCAAAGAGAGCAACGTTGTACAGAAGGTAGAGTTGTGCAAAAGCAGATAGGATACAGAAATGAAACTGTAGGACTTTTGGCTGAGGATTTCCTGAAACTGGACTCTGTAACTTAGGTTGCACTCCAAAGAGGCTACAGATAGGTGGCAAGGAAGGTGTTATTATGTCCAAAAGGTTAGCAGAGCTTATGGTCTTCTGCTGCAATTGCCTCAGAATATGGCTGCATGTATTTCCAGTGTGGACAAAAGCATGGCATAACCATGAACCTTTCAGTCATGTGCAGAGGCAAAATTTAGGGCATCTTTTCCTTCTGAGGACTGAATAGGCATTTCAGGCTTCTCCTGTGGGGCCATGCTTCACAGTATTTCTGGTACTGCAATTATGCACGTACAACACACAGTGCCAAATCTCATGAAGCTCAGTTTCAAGCTCAGTCTGTCCCCAAGGTGCAGGTTTCCCAGTTCCTGCGATGAACATATTTTTGGAAATTTTTTTTGCAGTGCTTTGTGGATAAGACCATAAATGGTAATTACAAGAGTAATTTTAAGAATAAATTTACTAGGGCTATGGTTGGTGTGTATGAGGACACCCCTGCTCGTCATTTAACAGTAGCAATTCATGTCAACTGTGTGGTTGTCTATCTAGCAGGGGAAGATTGTGCATTAAATGCTTCTTCATACAGTGTATGTGTATATGCGCACGGATGGTGTTTATTAATCTCCTTCAACAATTGCATATGGTGAAGAAATGTCTGTAGAAGCTTTCTTTGCTGAAGTCTCTATTTTTCCCTTTTCATTTTCAGTTTTAGAAGATCTGGTAACTGCGCCTTCTCCAATAAAAATAGCTCCTGGCAACAACTTGTACAAGATTAATTATTTGTTAATCTCCTGAAAGAACAAGGAGAACAAGAGGGATGTGGTGGAGCCACAGAGAGAAGTGACACGAGGTCCAGGATTTCACCACTAGAGAGTGTAATTCTACTACATAATTTGACCTTCTCTGCTCCCAGAAACTTAGAAATATGGAGCGGCTTGCACAGCACTGTCTGAGGTGTTCTCTTGCGGTCTTTAATCAAAAGGCACATCAAGGGGCTACTGTATCCTTAAAAGATAAATGCATTTCTTCCTCTGTACATTACTTGGCATGAGTTTCAGGAAGCATTTTGCAAAGTAAGATATATGTAAATTGGAATGAGAACTTGTATCAAATTGATCTCCGAGACAGATGGTTATGCATTCAAATTTAAATTTCAAGCATTTTAATAAAAGAAGCTAGCTGAAATGCATTTACATGTATTTTTTTAAATTTTGTTTTCAGATATGTGTAATCTATCACTCATTTCCCTTGGGCTGATGCTGCAATTTTTACCTTAAAGATGGTTCTTTGAAACAAATTTGCCTTTGCTTCTGCTGGTGTGCCTCCAAAACTGTGCTGCTGAAGTCACTGCTCTGCCATGCTATAATGATAAGCCAAACAGGCTTCTAATGGTTAGAGAAATGGGGGAACTTAATCTCTCACTTCTGTTTATGTATGCATACCTTTGCCAGGAGATTCACATGGGCACTATTCACTTGACCACTGCTGTCTGCCTGTGGTGGCATCCACATGTATCTTTAGGTCTCTTTCAGTGGTCACTCAGGCCTGTCATATCCCACTCATTATGCCTGGGACTTCTCTGCCTCGCCACAGCCTCACTCCTTCTTGCTGAACAGAGGGGTGAAGCCACAGCTGGCAACAAGAAGCAAGAAGCAATTGTCACCCACAGTGCCTGCTCGAAGACATGAGCCCTGAGGGGGCTCTGGGAGTCCACGGTGTGGGTCCAGTCACAGCCCAGTGCTGGTTGAGCAAATGAGAGTCTCAGGTCATCTCCTTCTACCACTAGTAGATGATGTGTGGGGGCTGTGAAGTGCAGAGTCACTGCTGTCAGGGGCTGCAGATGAGGAAAAAATGCAGCTTGGCATGCATCATGCCTATGGGCAACCTTAATAGCCCTTGTTCAAACCAATCTCCAGCTGAGTTGGAATCACCAGAAGTAACATTGAACCTGGGGAAGATTAAGGCTATTAAGTACACTCCGGGGGGGTACTACTAAGGGATCATTAATGGCTCCTCTGTGTGTACAAAAGTGTGTATACAAAAAGGTAGTGCTTGTGCTGGAATGTTACAGGTGTAGGAATATGCTGACTGAACTGTGTATGCATAGTATCTGTTTCTTACCACTCATCTCCCATAAAGTATATTGGGAAAGAGTTTATATGACAGGTTCTATCAAGCACTTAAAAGTTTTAACGTGGTAAAGGTCATCACATATGCTGAAACCTTGGCCAGAATGTGAATGTGGTTATGCCTCTAACAACATCCTTGAAGATATATCTTAGTTCTGAAGCTAGTGAAACAAAATAATTTTTAATGTAACTGCATTGATTTTAGCTGAGTTTACTATACAGTGAATCTGACCAAATCTTTCTCCACTGGAATTTTAAAACTTTAAAAAATCTATTGGTGTTTTAGAAGTTTTGCTCCCATCTCCTTTCATAACAAAGATGGTGTAAACTTGCATCACACATACAGTAAATGCAGCAACTAGTTATATCATGTTCCAAAGGACATGCTGTTCCATGACTGACCATTAAAATACCAAACCAACTACGCTCAATTCATGTATCATTTAGGCAACACAAAGAGTTTAAGAAAAGAATGGATATTAAAAGTGACTTTTATATAGTTTCCATGGGGATTGTACTAAAAGCAGTAACAATAGGCTTAAATATGTTTTCATTTATCATATCTTTAAGAGAACTTGTTTGGTTCAGACATGCTGTGTTTACTCTATAATTTGTTCCAAACCACCGATTATTATAAAATGTAGCTAAATTGACATGGCAGTATTGTTCAAATGCTTCAACAGAGCACCAAAATAGTTCAAAGCTTGTAGCTCAATATTTTTATCACAGCTGACATGCACATTAGAATGAGAAAAGGTTCCAAAAAGGCAGTAACATTATGATATAAAATTGGTGCCACAGTTTTGCATTAGGTCATCTTCCAGAGTACATTTTGCTCTTGCTGTTTTATTATAGAATTCAGGAGCTTACCAAGAGACAGCTAAACTTTGTGCAAACAAAGGTGATGCTTTGTCAGCTTCTCAGGAACCCCACAGCAGATCAGAATTGTGAGCATTCGCATACTGGTAGGGAGTGGGGAGAATAGTCGATATACAGGATTGTACTGTTAGCTCTTACTTCGGCCTTCTTTTAAAAATAATACAGAAATAGCTTCATCACTGGGTCCTCCTGCAACAAACAGCATTAAGGAACAGTATGATAATGCAATGAGTATAAAGTAAGGCATAACGATTTGAGGAGGTCGTGCAATATGAGGTTTGTGGGTTGAACATCACAACCTTCGGACTTAGGCAACTGTTTTGGTTACTTCTAGCTAACTGCAGGATTAAAGACCCTGAAAAGGCTTTACTGCCTCTCAGAGCTAGGTGACTGAGCCAGTACTCAGTATAGTCAGCAAAGATATATGTTCAAAGCTGTGCTTTTATTTAAGTGTAGAGGATATTTTGCCATAGTGTTTGTTTTCTGAATTTAAATCAACATATTGGAGAAAGTTGTACTTTGCAGTAAAATTGTCTTTCTCTAACTTTCTGCTGACCAAAGCTATCTCTGAGAAGATCTGCTGTCTCTGCTGAGCTGGGAAGCAGTATGTGTGAGTGATTTAGATAAGAAACACAATTCTCTAAAGCTGCAAATTGTCCTGTATTTCTGAATCCCTCTTTGGCAGGCCTAATCCCCTCCATGGTAGCGAGAAGCGTGGCCTTAGGAAGTGTATCTTTCTGAGCTCCCTCTTTGGTAAAGGGATAGAAATAAGCTCACCCAGAAAGCAGCCAAGAGCACCTAAGGCTTAGTTTCTGTGCTGAACGGCCCTGCAGAGGAGCCCATCTGACTCCTCTGGCTAAGAGAGGTGCTGTGGAGATCAGCCTTACTGTGCTAAAAATAGTGCTTGCGACTACAACCCCTCCATCCACACATGCTCCAAACCATATCCAGAACTGAGTCTCTGGGTTCAGCTGGAGAGGGAAACAAGGTACCTCTGAAAAGCAATTGGGGGTGAGCATTGAACAGACTAGTCTTGGCCTCCTAGCTGAGGAATGAGATGCGTCAAGGCTTTCTGAAGCTTTGCCTGTCACTAGCTAGTGTAAGGTCGCAGCATGCAGGTAAAATCTCTTGTACACTTTTTAAAAGTCAGACAAGACTAAATTACGGTGTTCTTCCGTGAATTATAAATGTCGCAGCCACAGTTAGCTTCCAAGACATGGATCAAGCTGACTGACATCTGAGCTCTGAGGTAACCTTAGACGAAACTACTGTTTCTGTACAGAAAAATACCGTTTCTGTACAGTTTGACCCTGTCTTCTTGGAAGCTGCTCCTCCATAAATGTTTAATAAAGCACAGTAACTGCAGATACCCGGCAGCTGGGACATAGATGGTTTTGTTCATATGCAACTACTTACTTTGAAATGCTGAGACAATATGAGGAAGACAACGATGCTTGAACTGAGAAATATTCATGAATGTCTCTCCTTGACTCCCACTCTCACGCTTGACTTCTGGCTGTCTTTCCTCAAGCCTACATGAAACTCTGCACTTTCCAACAGAGCTGAGTTCAACTGTGTAAATGCACAAGGACGATGGTTCAGGAAAATGTGTGAGTACGTTCTGAGACAGCATGAAAGGGAAGCAGAAGCAACATTGATTTACCAGTTGCTACTGCAGTCCCAGACTTCTTGCCAGAAGGAAGTTTTGGTTTAGGGGAGCTCTGAGGTAGGAGTTCAATTCTTCTACTCCAAAGCTGTCTCTTGCTTAAAGCACATTTACTCAGGGTTTTCCAGAGTGAGACATAGCTTTGCTTTCATGTGAGATGTTGGATTTTGGCTGGTGGGCTTCAACTGACTATGATGGGATTTTGTATGCAGAAACTTATTACAGCTCATATAGGAGGCCTGCAACCTACTCAGCAGAGTGAGCTACTGTTACCAGGTGAAGTTCTTCATTCCCATTCTGTAGAGGCCTAACAGCCAAATCAGATTATTTTTGCTGAAGTTTCTTTCCTTGATATTTTTTTTAGCTTGGAAAAAGGAAGTGATGATCACAAGGGGATTTCAAGCCTTCTTTAGAATCATAGAATCATAGAATGGTTTGGGTTGGAAGGGATCTTAAAGATCATCTGGTCCAACCCCCTGCCATGGGCAGGGACACCTCCCACTAGACCAGGTTGCTCAAAGCCCTGTCCAACCCGGCCTTGAACACTTCCAGGGAGGGGGGAACATTTCCAGGGAGGGGGTTAGTTAGTTAGTTTAATTAGTTAGTTAGTTTTTAGTTCTCTGTATCTCCCTGGCCTTGCCCAAAAGCTCTGTGTAATACATTGACATCCTGGCTCAGGTTTTCCAGGCTGTATGTCCTTCTTTTAGATTAAGTTCACGGCTCTTTTCACATCTAGGTTTGTCCCATGCTACCTTTGCAATACAGAAGGCAGCTCCTTCTTCATTTCCCCTAGTTGACACTCACCCCACCTCTGCCTTGTACAGGGACAAAATAAGTATTCATAAGCTTAGTAAAATTACTGGAGGGACCTGTTGAGGAAAAAAAAAGACAGGATTTTGATTCTCTTAGAAGCTCATGATATCTGCCTGTATCAGCCCATTATCAGGGCAAATGGCCTCACTTTTAGACAGATTTGACTTAGATCAACACTTATCTGCAGCTCTAGCTGCTTCACCCACCAGCAAAGCACAAAGATCATCAAGAAAACTTGATAGAAAACTAAATGTCAGAGGGTTGTGGTGACCCAAACGAGTGCCTGTACTATTAATTGGTTTAAGTGAGGAAGTTCTGAGTAACTACAAACAGCATTTGTTTCTTTTACAGGGGGAGAAGAAAAGGAAACTTGTAACACCTCAAAAGCTGGTGTGTGTGTGTATGTATGTGTGGTCTTTTCCTCATGCAAGGTTACCTGAAAAGTCATTCCTATGTTCATAAGCAGCCTGCAGTCATTTAAACTTATTTTTCTTGGCTGTAATTCTCATACAACTTCTGTCCAGATATCAAAGCATGCCACACACAGGTAACTACTAAAACAGCAAACATGGGTTACTTGAGACCACATAGCCAACAACACACATGATGTTTTTACACTCCCATCTCTAATATAGACAGCCTTTGCCTGACATAGAAAAAGGTCTTTGCTGTAGAAAAAGGTGACACAGCTTTAATAACTGATGGTGATTTGCAATTAACTGTAAAGTGCAAAGTAACTGTCCTAATTAAAACACAGAAAAAAAGGCTTTTAAATTTTTACATAACATTATATGTACCCTGAAAGTCCTTGAATTAGATATTCCTTGGAAATTACTTGTTGCCTAATTACAAGCAGCAGCACATCTTATAATGATATACCCTTGTTTTCCTACCATCTCCATAACTACATGGTAATAAGGCCTTCTGCTTTCTTTTGCTCTGACAGCTTCAAATAAAGCAAACACAGGTGCCTCCAAGCTTTATTTTCTCTATTTTAATTTTATGCAGATTTTTTATTACTGGATAGCATCATGGTGGTATACTTTGTATGTCAATGCTGAAAGTGAACAGTAACTAAATGAAAGTAATAACCCAAGAGCTGGAAGTGCATTTTTATTGCTTTCATCATCTTTAAAAAATACATTAAAAGTTTTATATTAACAAAAATTCTCGCTCCTCCTTTCTGTTTTGCTTACTCCTGTTCCAGGGGGAGAGGGCAAATTACTCTAGATTAGACTTGGGAAATTTCTCGATTTGCCAAAAAGTCATTGCTAGGATTCTCAAATGATACAGGAAGAACCACTGACCTGGTACCTTGCCAGCAACATTGGTGAGGCTGTGAGTGCACCAACTACTGCGCAGATGTGCTTTGGGCCGTGTAGATACTTGTTTTAACTTGCCGTAGGCAAATAAACAGCCTGTGATCAATATATCCGGAAGCTTGTACATCCGGAGGCATGAACCACTGCCAGTCCAGTTCCTCTTGCAAAGTTCTTGCAAGATAAATAAGCAAACATGCTGGTGCAGAAGGGGAAGAAATGGGCTTTTGGACCCTGAGGCTGCCTAATGCTTTATTTGGCCACTTACCTTGATTTTCATTCCAGGTGGCCAGTACAGAAAAGACAATTCTGTGATATGTAGAAAATAAGTTTTCCTTTCATAATGTAGCCAGGTTCAATTAGAACATATCAGTTTAGACCAGCAGAGAATTTTACATATTTCTTCTCACTGATGATGTTACCAGCCCTCCAGAGCACTGTATTATTAGTTTTTTTTCAATATAGAACACTGATTGCTTTTGAAATGCTGCTGAAGTTTGTCAAGCAATGAGGATGGTTCTCATTTATGAAAAGACTTCTTTCTATAACTACAGGAGTGCAGAGAAAGCTTTCAGAAAGCAGTAACTGAAGCTCAGTGTCTTTAATGTGCCTGTAATTTTTTAATGTGAGTATAAGTTACTGTCAGCAACGTTTATAGCCAAGCCTTCAGACAAAGCATTGCAAGTAAACACACTAAAGCCTTTAAGGAGAAGGGACTAGATACAAACTATGATGGTTATAGGCTTTTTGATGGTCTATTTTTTAGAAAAATCTCCTTTGTGACAACTGTATCCCTACCCATATTCTCCATCAGGAAGACTACTTTTGTCTATTAATCAGACATATATATGCTAAAAATATTGTCTCCTTGGATAACAAAGCAAAAATCAATGAAGCTGAAGTCAGGGATAGTTTGATTTCTATTAGAGTCTCAGCATGATGCAAGATGAGTTTTCTTCTACTGATTAGCACATCTGAGTCTGAAATACTGGTGATTTTTGTGAGGGTAGGATTTATCGTTTTAATAATCATACTAGGTATTTAGTCTTTCTGTGTCTCCAGCCTAATTTCAGTGAAAACAGTGGTGAGATAGGAGAGACATGGCTACCTAGTGATGCAGGTGGATGTGATTAGTTTTATACTTGTTTTTCAAGTGGTACATTGTGGTATTAAACTTGCTAAACACCCTTGAGAACAGGAGATTGGGCAAAAAGTCTTGTAAAACCACTCACACACTTTAAAGTGGCATTGTCAAAATTTCCAGCCATTGAACTTGAAAATAACAAAATATTATTGGAAAATTATCTTCACAATTCTACAGACCTTCAGATAATATAAAGTACCATCTTCCTATTGTAGTAGCAGCTTATATCACTTGAGCACATGTCCCGCATGTTGTAAACCAAACCACCAGATTTCTCAAGCAGTTCAAACAACTTGCTGGTTAGAGGTGACCATCTGAAGTCATGGTCAAAACATGAAGAAACCTTGTTAAATTCAGGCTCTCTGTGTGTGCTCACTTATCAGAAAACCTGAACCACTTAATGTTTTTTGTCTGGGTTCTTTCTCTTCTTCTGAGCAATAATGCCACCAACTAATTATTCCTGAGGAGAGATCACTTGAGAGAAGGCCAACATCTGTAGCATGTACTGACTGCTCTGTTAGGAGTGTCCTGTTATATGCAGTTGATGTCTGATCAGATTTCATGTGCCTCAAAAGCCAGACAACCTGCAATAGGATACCCTTAGGCAGTTAAATCACATAAAATATTTAAACATAGAATTTGACATCATCCATTAGGTCTATTAAAGAATCTCACTTCTTGCTGCCAGAACCAACCACACAAACCCACAGCTTACAAATTGTACGACTTTTAAAATGACTATTTCTGCCTCTTATGCCCTCCATGAATAAACTTCCATGGTAGTTTCCAATGATTCCACAGTACTGCCAGCAGCTTCTGTGAAAGCTTCTAATCCCATTTCCACTGAAGACAACGGCACTTAAATTAGTTTCGTACTCTATGGGAGAAAAGAAGTAATAATTTAGAGTAGAGAAATTAATTAACAAAACTGGATGAAAGAAATAAAAACTTTTCTTAATTTGTCAGTGAAATTTGAGTTCATCAAGCAAAATGCTTTACTGTAAGACCTCTTTGGTCTAGTACCAAATCACTGAGAACCCCAGAAGGGAGGCAAGCAATGTATTACCATTTCTTGCAATGAACTCCAACACAAAGAAATTAAATAACTTTTCTGTGGCCACACACTGATCACAATGGCAAAGCTGAGGATTACAGCCAGGTCAGTCCTGTCTTTAGACTGGTAAGGATGTCTTCTGTCTTTGGAAAATGCCACGGTGTTTTTGCTCAAAGCACTCAGCATTGCTCTAGTTCTGCTCCATCTGAAATTAGTTAATATTAAGCCCATACTTCATACATAAAGTAGTGATACCATATTAAAATTGTATTTTACTTTCCTAGAAAGATTGGCACTACTCTAAGAATAGTGAAAAACCTTTACATTTTGGATGTCTGCCCTTAAAATATTTTGGGTTTATCTCTAGGTAAATGTCTTTGGTGCTGATTGGATCACCAGTTCTTTCTGTGGCTTTCATCAGAAGGAAAACTTTGTTCCTGTTTTGTCTGATTTCATAATCTTGTAGCCGTCTTTAGTGATTCACGAAATAAGATTGCTTTATGCTCATTCCATTGTCTACTTTTGAAGACTGTTCTAAGTTTTTCTAAGACTCTGAAAAAGAAACTTTTGAAGTGTTTACCTACACATTGTTCTTAAACTTAGTATCTCCTCTAACTTAATGTCCTGAGAAATTATTGCACTTCAGAAATTATTAAGCTTTCTTTATTCTGTTATTATTTAGGTAATTTTCACTGTGTAAGTTCAATAGGAGGGTAGTTTAAGTAAGAAAGTAGGGCTAAATCTCACAGTATTATAACTTCTGTTGAATCTGCAGTAGTTGGTTGATGTGCCGTTGTGAGGTACCTTCTTCTTGAAGTGCCTTGTGAAAAACTTTGAAGTAACTTTGATGCTGAATTTAAAAAATGCTGCTTTCAGGGGGTGTTGACATACAACATTTGTATACAAAATGGTGTTATAACAGAAAGTGTTATTACACAACGATATCAGAAAACAAAGATGAGAAATTATATTTAGGAAAAGAGAGGAGTTTTTTTAAGCTGAGACAAATTGTTGTGTTGTGGGTTTTTTTAATAAGTATTTGCCTGAAGAGATGTAGTTTTATGATTTATCTCAAAGAGATGGGCAGTATTGCTCAGATATTAGTCACTGTCATGGTTCTAACTTCAAGGTAACTTCTAACCTAAAAATAAATTCAGCTGGTAATGTAACTTCTAAAAGCAAGTGTAGGAGGAGAGAGCTGTGACAGGTAAGTATGAAAGAGATTAGAGAGTATAATCTTTGGTCAGTAAAAATAATCTTCTGCTTCATCTACATGGTCTGACTGTAGGACCCACTTTGGGACAAGCTCTCAGGTGACTCTGCCAGCATGTTTAGAAGGAAGCAGAGTGTATCTACTGCTCAGCATAGTCCCCAAAGGACACTTATGTGCTTTGGGGTGGGTGGACCTTGCAAAATTCTCTAGATTTTTTCTCAAAAGGGCTGTAGCATCTGTCCTTGGGGAGCTTTGACTCTGAATGTGTGTGGCTGATTATCCTTAGAGTAAAAAGAGTTCCAGCTGCCCACAGGACACAACAGGGATGGTGGCTACCAACTCCTACAAGAACCTGGAATTCAGTGTGTTTCTGGGGTTGCTCTTCAAGGTATCATGGGTGATGGTCTGTGAGTCTTCATGGCAAACTGTTCTCTCTGCTATATAGAGTCAGAAGAGAGCAGAAGTCCTTCAGTACAAATCAGTTTGGAGAGTACGCTTCCAGTTGAAATCAACTCAAGTCTTTGCCCCATCATGTGGTAAACTGCCTTTTTTTTTTTCTCCAGCTAATACAGACTTGACTGATCTTTTTCTCCCAAAGGGAAGATGTCTGTGGTTTCTCACATATGCAAAGCTGCAGGCAATAAACAGAAAGAAACATAACACTGATGCATTTATTCAGGAGGAAAAAAGATCCTTCAGTTGTACAAAACTTACCATTGGAATGAGATACTTAAAAACTAGGTCAACCTTGAGGCCTTCTGAAGTTGGCCTTTTCAAAGTTAAGAAGAAACTTTTGGACACAGGTTAGGGATGAGGTAGCAAGGTCAAGGGGAGACAGAGGACCACAAGGAAATGAACTGTTCCTTGCTTCTTCAGAAGTTCATCTCTGCCCTCTTTACCTTGACCCTTTGCAGCTTTCTCACCTGGTGAGCATCTCCAGCTCCACTCTCCTGTCTGCAAACCTCCCACCTTCCCCATCTGGGCTCTCCTTTTCTCCTCAGTCTGCCTCAGTGCTTGCCACACACCTAAGGAATCAGTGCAATGCATTATCTGCTCCTTTTCTCACTCTCTAACACTGCTCTGGAGATGCTGTCTCCTCCTCGTCCATTATCTTTTACATGTTCTGGACTGGTCCAGTGCACCTCTAGGAAACAAATCTCCTTCTCCTGATACTGGAATGAGAATGTTGCTTTCTTGGCAAAATAGAAGTCTTATTAAAAGCTTCTGACATGATTCAAAGCTATACGAAATGTAAGAAATACCAAGATAGCTGATCCTACTTTTACCAGAGTAAACTGGTCAGTATATTCAGTATATTTTGTATCATTCTGTCTTCTCCCAGCTATTAAAAACTCTGAATATTATTTGCAGAAGTAATTCCATCTTAGTTGCACTACTGTGCATCATAATAAAGGTTTTCCTTTTTTTCCCCTGTGGTTTTTTTTGTATTTGTTTTTGCTCATACTTTTCCAGACTTCCAATTTTGCTCTGCTTTTGCTTCTCTGAGCAATTTGACTTTAGCTTTTCTTTGCTTTGGAAGCTCTTTTGCTAGTGCCCTGCTTCATGATCTGAACAAAAATGACCTTTGAGGAGGCAAACAATCTTACAGTCTTTGCTTAGTAAAGAACTGAGTCAAAAGCAGTATCTCGTTTCCTCTGAAAATGTCTGGGGTTTTTGTCTTCTGCTAAGCTTTTGCCAAAAGAAGAGGAACACTTCTTACGTTTCTAGCACTTTCCTGTTTCTCAATGTGTCTGCACTGTTTGCTGCTGCTGCATTCAATCTGAAGCACCTTCTACTGCTCAGGGATTTCATATTATATGTTAAAAAGAGAACCAGCAAATACAGTAATAGCTTCAAATACATTGAAATGGTGGAAAAGCACAGAAGGAAATAATTACTTTTTATTCATGTTATTAGGCTAGACAGACACAGCCCCTTTCAGCACGCCATCTGTCTTCAGTTAAAACAGCAAGGTTTCTTATGAAATTATGCATTTGAAAGGGTTTCACAGCTGCAGAACCAACCAAATCTTTTAACATCTGTTCAATCCAAGGAGATCTGGACCTAAGGTACCTTTGGATTAATATTCTTGAAATGGTGCTTTACTTCAGGTATTCCTCTTCTGTGGTCTCTGTTGGTTAAGAGCCCTGTCACTGGTGAGCAACGTCTTTTGTTGCTTGGAAAGGTCAGGAAGGAGGTTAATGTCAGCCTGGCCAGCTGCCTGGAAAGATGGCCTTTTCAAGCAAGGCCAGAATGGATTGTGCATTACTTTTCTGTGCTTTTTTTTGTTCTAAATTTATTAATGAGGTTATCAAATGGGACTGTGGGAGGAACATCCAGTAGAGTGAGTTTGTATGACCTGAGAAGGCCTGCTGTTCAAATATCTCCAGGCTTTTTACCTTCCCAAATCCATTCCAGGTTTTCAAATCTATACAATGTGTGAGCTTGAAATTTTTATAGCTGTAGGAAGACTATGACTATGCACAAAGAAGGGCATTATTTGATCACTGACATTACTTAGTCATGGATCTTGCTTTGCCACCAGGCAATGATAAATGGTAACAACAATCATAGCATATGTTCAGTATGCATTTCAGACTACAACAGTTTTGTTCTTGTCAGGTTTCCACTGTGTTTGTTCACTGAAGAGAATTATGAGCTTACTCTTACTTGAGCATTCATCTCAAATGCGTTTGTGTTTAGTAATCTCTTTGTTTGAAGCACAGGAAATGACTGGGTGCCAAAAAAAAAGGACTAAATATTTACATAGCACTCCAGAAAGGTCATGGCATTGTGTATGGGGATAAAGATAATCTATCTGTGATCAACTGTCTTATTTAAAAAGGCAAACAAAATGGCTACCTCCAGATATGATTAATATGTCTATGCAACTAGATCATGCATGCATGGTCACTCCAGAACTGGCACATAAAAAAGTCACTGCTGCTATGTCATGAATTTACACAGAGACAATTAATCCAGCAGGTCAAGCACATGTCCTAATTGACAAGTATGCACAGATCAATATTATGTACATGCATAATAACACCAGCACATCTGGATCTAGGTCTTCTGCTAGCCAAAAAGGCCTGACTGCTCTCACTGCAGGTTTTAAACTAGTTAGTGAGACCCACTCTGATGTGAGGAGAATGTAGGTGCAGGCTGACAGCTTTCTTTGGCATCAAGCTGGTGGGAGCAGCAACAAAACCACCTCAGCCCCATGGGACTGAACCTAGATTGCCATGGAAGGTAGACCAAGCTGAGTCTGCTGAGGGCAGCAATGGGGAAGGACAGTCACACTGCTCAGCAGGGGCAGGGGTTCATCTATCCAGCCAAAGATCCAACAGCAGCAGAAGCAGCCAACCCATGTTCGTAGAATCATAGAATCATAGAATGGTTTGGGTTGGAAGGGACTTTAAAGATCAAGATGTTGCTCAAGCTCTTCATACCATGGCTGTGTCTCCATTCTTCCCTTTTTCTTCTTCTTTCCAAGGGATATGTCAGGGACAGCTTGGCATTGGACCAACATCTTTGAGGGAGCACAACTACATTTGTGCTATAATGTTAGGAAGCTGTAAGTTGGCTGGTACATCATGTTCTTCTACTGTAGAGGTCTGGTCTTTGGTCTGATGCAAAGAAGAGGGAAAAGGGCTCATTCCTGGAAAACATGATCAGCTTCATGTATATGAACAATCCTGTTAAAACCAGCAGACCTACTGGGAGAGCAAAGATAAGCACATGCAGTAGGGTTTGCAGAGTCTGAAATTGCCCTTCAAACACTTATTTAATGTAAAGTTTGGATACCCAGTTTCTCTGTCAGAAGAGGTCCCCTCATCTCCAGGTAAAAGAGGTGGAAGGTCCTGTTAGCTCTTGTTCTGCATTTGCAAGTCTTAAGTTAGCTTTGTGTCCAAGAACTCCTGCAAGAATAGTCCTAGATCTGAAGATCTCAGGGCTGCCATGCTTTGAAGTCACCTGAGTCATTCACTCCCACAGCCTCAGGAGCTCTCTCTGACAGCCTGAAAGGTTGGGTGGCACTAGCCTTTGAGCAGTCTTTCTGATGGGGTATGGGCCCATAGACAGCTTGCCTGGGCAAGCTGGAATACCAGCTAGCAGACTAGACACCTGACAGTAATACAAAGAAATTATGGTGTAATGGGTACATTCCCATCAGACGTTTTGGCTCCCACAAGCCACATTGTCCAATGAGGAAGTGTGTTGTCAGAATTCCCATATTTCTAGCAAACCTTGCTTCCCTCCAGCCCTGAATTGTGACTGAAAACAATAGAAGACATTTCATGCAGAGATGTGATCAGCTTGAAAGTAAAAGATCTAAATATGAATAACACATAACCAGCTCAGTTTCTGGTAAGTGAAAATACAGTGATAAATGATACCTTGGCATTGGCTATCACTCATTCTGATGAGTTGTTGGACCGTGTTACTTGACTTAAACAGGCATTGAGAGAAGCCATTAAAATGTAACTGTCCTTAATCGAACCATCCTATCAGATACAAACCAATCTTCCTGCACATTAATTTTCCTAGTGTGTTTTTCTGGCGTATGTTTCTATATTTCTTTTTTCCTTGTTCATTGACAAGGAAATGAGAATAAATGGATTATTCAAGCAGTTTCTGCCACCTTCCCCAGTGTAATACATTTACTGTCACCCCATTAATTAGCAGTCATGTAAACACAAATAGGTAAAATACAATCTTTGTCAGTATGTGCTGTTGTATACCTGAGTTGATCTTGAATTTTGAAATGCTGCAGAACAGAACTAGAAGGAAAATAATCTTGAACATTATGGTTCCATTTCCTGGTAGTACTTGTTTCCTAAAGAACAGCATATACAACATATTAGCATTTCTTTTCCATTTTATATAACAAAATATAATCTGAAATAATGGTATCTATTTCTTGTGTATTCCCCTCCTTCATACAGGAATTGTGATTACTTCCTCCATTGCATCTGATTATGCTAATGCTGCTTAGCACTGTTAGTTAGATTTTTCTTTTTAATATCAACATCTGTGTTATCCAGCTGGTGTTTAAAAATCAAGTCTTACTTTCCTGGTTCCATAATAAAGAAAGGGCTCAATTTCAAAGACAATTTCAGTAAAAATAAATGAATGATGTCAAGGTTCTTGTGGGAAAAAGTAGTTCTGAGCACAGAAGGGATGATAAGTTCATCAGACTGGCGGTGTGGAAATCATAGAGCAGGTTGCAAAGTGTCAAGGGTTGTCTTGAAGATGGTTATGCCAAGCAGCAAAGGGAAAGATGAGAAATGAGTCGATTTTGAAGGGCAAATCGAACCGTGACACCCCTGTTGCAGCAACATTTTCATATTTCAGCCTCTGATTACTTGCCACAAGTGACCCACAAGAACTGGGTGAAGCTGAATAAACAGAGGATCATAGACTCATAGAACGGTTTAGGTTGCAAGGGACCTTAAAGATCATCCAGTCCAACCCCCCTGTCATGGGCAGGGACACCTCCCACTAGACCAGGCTGCCTAAAGCCTTGTTCAACCTCGCCTTGATGCTTCTCACTTCAGCACATATCAGATATGGCACAGACAATAGCTTGACAGGGTAGGTGTTTTAGATCACAATGAAACACATGGTACAGCAAGAACCAGCATGTATGCAAAGCTACTAGTGAATTTAAGATGTAATGCATAAGATGCAGTAATAAACATTTTTTTCTATATGGAGACAGATGAGTGTTAAAGATGGGCCTAATACTTGAGAGCTTTGGCTGGAAGAGAAGTAATGAGGCAGGAAGTCATGGTGTGTATGATATACAATGCCTATTTACAGTGCACCTTGTGACCTCACTATTTGAGTCTCCTGATTACTGAGCACTTCACATAGCACTGACCAGACATCTGGAAGCCATTCACGAGGAGCTAAGCAACATGATGCAGACTGCAGTTCCTAGTGGACAAAGGAGGATGGTTTCAAGACTCTGGAAGGGAGACAAAGTTGAAAGGAAGAACAAGTTCTCATTTAAGCTATGTTAGGTGTGGTATGTTTGCTTTTGTTCACCAAAATCTGGAGTATTTTTTTATGTACCCAAGCCATAGGACCAGGAGCATTGTCCTTGGTGTCTCACAAAACATGTCAGGTCAGCCTGAATCCTCTGCCTCGTGGAGAAACGCATCCTCCTGACCAGGGAGACCTAACTCATAACTTCTTACTCTACACTATGCGCACTAACTATAACTAGGAAGTTACTGTTTCCATAGCAGTAATGCTAAATATCTATTATATAAAATATAAATAAATATCTAAATATCTATTTGTCTATACGCTACAGAAACACCACCCACGTCTCTGTTAAGGTCCGTTGAGTGAAAGGACTGGGAAGCCGGCAAGGACTTGGCTACCATGAGCAGCAGGGAAGGCGCAGGGGACAATAGTGATTCTTCCAGCCTGCCATGTCTGGGGTTAGGTGGAGAGAGTTATATGGCACTGTGAATCAAGTGTGTGAGTCTGGAGAGCCCTGGAGAGTGCTGTCCAAAGGCGTGAGCTGGATAAAGCTTTCTTCTGGTTTTTTTTTTCCCCATGAATGAAGGGTAGGACTCTGACAGCAATGCATCAGGACAAAATGAATAATCATGATGACACTGAAGGCTAAGATACACCATGTGACACTGATAAAAAAGGCAGTTCATGATAATACTGAGAGTGGTGCTTGAGGCCACTTGTAACAGAAAGTGCATTCCTCCAAATAAAAAAAGCTTGATACACTCTGTATGACCTTAGCCTGCCATCAGTCACAGACACTTTTGCAATATAACACACTCGGTGACAGTTTGAAAAATTAAAGAATTATTGAAGATCCAAAAATATTCTACTGGAAACAAGTATTTCACAGCATATGGACCAGGGCTTAGCACTGAAATTACTCCAGGTGTACCATAACATGCAGTACAAGGCATGCACTAACTTACACTGTTATTTATCTATTGTATTTAACTATTGCTTGCTTGTTCTTGTCACACAGAAGTTTATGTGAAATCCCAGATCTTGGTTTGGGCTCTTCTCAGTGGACACCCCTCACCTCAGCTGCACTGTCATTTCAGATGTTCCCTAGAAAATGACAGTTTCTCCATTAATGCAGAAGAAACAGCCACTGCCAAGCTGATAGCAAACCCCATTGCTCTCTGCCTGCTTCCTGAACTGTATCATGTGCTCGCTGACTTGAGCTGAAATTTGCATTATTCATTATGTTCTTATTTATTTTTCATATTTGCAGAAATCTAGTAAGAGGTTTTCTTTCCCTGGCTGCCATCTCTCCAGTATAACCTAGGCTAGGAAGGGACACGACTCCAGTGAAAAAAAGAAAAGGACAGTAGGTAAAAGTGATGTCTCAGTAAGACTGAACAGCCAAGCTACTAGTGATGGCAAAATATATCAGGCTTTGTCTCAGAGAAGGGTTTCCATGAAGAATGAAGACACAGCCAGGTTACGAAGAGCTTGAGCAACATGGGTTGGCCGCTTTTGCTACTGCTGGGGCTTTGACTTACGGGAGGAGTGTGGAATAGAGTCACATCCCAGCACTGGGGAGTCTTGGCTGTGGTTAGAAAGTGCTGCAGTTTGCTCAAGTTTCACTAAGCAGGAGAGGGAATATTGTGTTACTTTTTTGTGAACATGGAATAGCTACTTAAGCTTGAGCAAAATTTAAGGCGTAAGTGCATAGTTGTCAAAACTGAAGTTCCTAAATAAACTGCCATTTACTTTAATTACTCAAGTATTTGAAATCTGGTCTGTACTTAAAGGCTAGAGGATAAAAAATATAGTCTAGTTTATTTAAATTTTCTCATTCTACAGTTTATAATACTTTTAGATGATAACAATCAAGAAAAGCTCTAATAAATATCTTTAGAACAAAATTATAAAAATACACTTACAGAAAATTGGGTCTTTTAACCAAAGGGGTTTTTTTAATCACAATGCATTATAAAGCCACTTTTAAAATCCACAAAAATTCTTCAGTGTCTAAAATAACCATCTGGAAACATTGTGATAGTGTAGCATTGACTGGGAACAAAAGGCAAAGTGGAATGTCTTTCATTTGAAAAATTTCCAGACACAAACCAGAATTACCAGGCTTTGTGACTAGATTAATCCTCACACAGCACTAACCATGCAGCATGAATTAAACCTGTTACTTGACAGTGCATGGTAAGTGAAGAGCTTTATTTACAAAAATTTGGCAACCAATGCTACATCTTAGACTCCCCATGGTGTCTTTAAAGAAGAAAGGAAGGGGGAGTCTTGCTCTACTTGCTTTACATAGTCTCTCCTTTCAGAAAAGTCAAACTGACTTGCCTGTGAATAAAACCAGGCAAGAGCTGCCTGCCAAACAAGAAAAACAACCTATAAAAAGATGAGTCAAGAACTGGGGCAGCACGCTCGGAATCTTGAAATTTTCCTTAGATTAACACTC
>NW_010205667.1:33926-44748 GCF_000695765.1 Mesitornis unicolor
AAAAAAGCCTTCCTTGTCAATGTCTCTGGCTCCAAATGATGGGTCATGTGGACCTACTCATCAGAGCACATAATCAGCACTCTTTTTGAAGAGGAACAGAAAATTTCCACTACTGTGTTTATTGATCAGAAAATGCTGCTTTATATTTACCAGTTCTTTTGGATGCATGCTTGTTTATGTGAAATATAACTCTAAAGGAAGTCAGTGAGGTATTCCAATAATGATGAAATGTTCCCTTTTCCATTTCCCAAATGTAACTCTTCTGTTTACCATTTAGAACTGACTTTATTTCTAATAGTTGTAATTTTGTAAAGGTTTAAAAATTTTAACCTTTTAAGGTCAAAGTAAACAGCTATCATTTAGATAAATATTAAACATTTTGCTCAGTCCCAATTAAATTACTTTAAATATTTTCAGTATCTGGCAAACATATCTTGTTTCAAACTTTAATTCACAATAAAAATGAACTTGAAATGTCAAAACCTCCTTGTGGTACACAAGTTCTGAATATCAGTCTGTTCTAGTTATACCAAAATCCTGGGCTGATGTGTCATTAAATGTCTGTTATACCTACTGCACTCCAGGAGGAACTGAATAGGGGAAGGACACCAGGAAGGACATCATGGCCAGCGAGCTCCTGAATTGGCCATGACTGCAGTAGCTCCAGACCTGGTAAATAATTTGGATATTGAATCATGCTGAGAGGTAAGACTTTTGACTCATCCAGATTTTAACATCCACAGTAACATCTGGGCACAGCGCTACACTGTCTTTTATCTGATCAGAACCACCTTTGTGATGCACAGATGTTCCCAAAGCAGAGAGAACCAAAACCCATGATGATGTGTGGCATTTGGGAGCCTGTGTTCCCACTCCCAGGTGTTGTCCCAGGCAGTCACCCTTCTCCTGAGACCATGCATTGAGAAGAACAGCCTTGGTGGAGAAATGGTCTCGCATTGTCCATTATTGCTGGCAGTTCTCTTTTTGGTTTGCAGATATGGAGGTCGCTTGCTGCTCATGTTTCAAAAATCAAAAAATATTTACAGACCTATGAAGGAGGAAACTGGCAATAGGCATAATACCTGGAAAGATGGTTAATCCTTTTTTTTCAGCCCAAGAACCCTTGTTATCTAAGGAATCTGTAACTTAGGTTCCATGACATATCTTCGTTGTTAGAAATACCTTGGTCTCAGTTTTGCTGGCCTGGGAAGCACCTGTAGTTTTTGCAGTGGCTTTGAATCATGTAAAACAGAAGTTGCTGATTTTGTGCTATGTTTCACTGTAATGCTGAGCTTGACTAAACTCTGAACATCAATGCATTCTCTGCTTTCAGTTCAAGCTGATCTTTAAGCTATGGCTTTGAAATATCACCCCGGAAGAAGGCAAGAACAAACACTAGAAAATTTCTTGAGAAGCTCTTCATTGCTTTTTATTCCTCAATTCTCCTTCTTCCCCTTTCCCACTCAAAAATAATAATTTATTGGGTTTTTTTCTTTTTATCTAAAAACAAACTATAAGAAAAACAGGTATTATCCTACTCCAACAGCTGTATGTGATTTACAGCACATATCGAGTCTGCTGTTTTCATTTTCATCACTTGTCTAACAGCAAACATGGCTGTCTACAGGTGTGATCCTAAGAAACCACAAAATCACTGAAAATCTTGCACATTTGTGTCAAGTCAGGTTAGCAACTTGCTGTATTATCACTGCTTGTGTGTGTTATCTGAGAAAATGTTAGCTCTGTGGTTGGCAGGTAATAGCAGAGCTCTGTTGATTGCTGGAAGCCAAGACCTCCTGCTTACGGAAATAGTCACTATTTGTCTCACTTTAATTTGATAGGTTCCTCAGTAACTGCTAATCAGTGCATTTCCAGTGCAGATCAAAGTATGAATGTTTAGCATCTCCTCTCAATTTACACTGAATTATTGCTAGAATTTGCTAGTCCCAGCTCCTCCAGCTATGCAGACCTGGATCATGATTTCATGGCTGTTTAAGTGCACCGTGCCCCTGGATAGCACAATTACATGACCCAGGGAACATTTCCTCATTTCATTCCTGGCTCTACTTTTTCATGTTGTTACCTAACAAGATTGACCTGCAGTCATACCTGTTACAGTTAGAAGGTATTGATGTGTCAGTGCCTAACCAGGCAGCAACTCTTGGTAATGCATTACCTGTTGGGGTCTTCAAAACAGAAGTTTGTCTAGTACTTATAAGGCATCGGTACTGCAATACTTTATTTTATGAACCTAATAAATGAAAACTTTCTTTCCATGTTCTGTGGAAAGACAAAAAGTTGTTATTATTCTTGCAAAACCACATTAAACAGAAAGCAACAGCAACCGGAGTACTGCTGACATTGCTTAATGAAAACCAGAGCATTGCAGTGGAAAACATGCTGGGAAGGACAGCTTCAATTAGAAGAAAGGAGAGATTAAAGACCTCTCTTTTATACAACCTAGGGAAGGAATGTGAAAGAATGGGTTTGAAGAAGGGTCTAATTGAAGGATAAAATGGAAACCGTAAATGGCTTACGGTAAGATCAGTAAGCAGAGACAGTGAAGCCCCTATTGCTAGGAATATGCATACAAGTTCATAAACCCCCCAAATACCGATTCAGTCTGGAACAGACAGAGACAGGGGAAATATCCCAGGAATTGTGAGCATGTAGAAATCCTATTGGACAAGGAGAGAAGGTTTGAAAGGGAAGAATGTAAATAGCTTGAAAAACAATCAAGTATCTTTCATATTAAAAAATGTTTTCACTGAGATGGGAAGACAGTCAGAGAGATCAAGGATTTTCCTGAAAGAGGAATGAATGAAATTTGGTGACATTTATGCTCTGAAGATATCCTTGTAATCACAGAAAATTGGTCTTGTCAATAGGGAAAATCTGCAGAGCTTGGAAGGTAAAATCTGTTAAACTTGAAACTACTATAACCATGTGTCATATTTCTTCTTAACAACTTGTACAGAAGAGCTTTGACTTTTACAAGTATGTTTTTAATTACTTTAAATTGTTAGTTCAACCAGGATAAGAGCAAGGATGGGATAAGGGGGTAAAGCAGAATGAAGGAAATTATTTCAGCTTCAAAAAATGTTCAACTGCAGTAACTACAGCAAAAGAAACAGGATACCAAAAAGAGAAGGTTTTCTGCAAAGAAGTCCTTAGTCTCTCTAGGTTTCTGGTAACAGCTCAAAAAAACTAGTTTTTTGTTTGCTGCTTCTCTGATTTTGATGTAGGGCTGACCAATCTTTTTTTTGTTCACCTATGGAAGCCCTATCTTCTCCCACCACCTGGCTTTCCTCGCTGGGCACTTTGGTTGCTCCTGGTGGTGCCAGCTGCTTGTTGCTTTGGAGAACGGCTCCACCCAAGCAATCAGCTGCATGGCTTCCAGGACAATCTTATTTTCACCTCTCACTGGTCTGAATGTATCTACCCTCTTAAGAGGCCCTACATGTCCCATTTCTTTCTGTTCTTAACAGCCGCCTGCCCTGTCTTCATACTTGTTCACTTGCTACTTTCCACTCTCTGTTTTTATTCCATCAACTTCATTTCTCTCTCCACTATTAAAACCCTGAGGCTAGGCCAGTATGTGTGCACAAGTAGCTACATATATGTGTGCGTGTATGTTTTTCATCTATTTAGGCCATGCCACGTCCCTGCTCCTTTTTGACAACAGGTGTTTTGGGGATGGTTGCCTTGGCCATGTGCAAACTTGTGCAGTGGTGGAAAGAGGGCAACCTGCCTCTGGAAAAGAAGCGTATTGCAGGTCAAGCCCTAAAGACATGAGGAGAAGTATGTGAAGAAGCTTGGGTGGTGCCTGCCTCAACCATATCTAGCTCTTTTCAATGCCCAGGGTCCATTTATTTCATTAGTACTTAAAGCCTCTTTGGAGTATTTATAATTTTTTATTGTGTGTTTCTAAGAGACACACATAATATAATTGGTCTTACAGTAAATCTGCTATGATGTGTTTATAAATACAGGCTTTAGCTTCTCTGGAAAGTTTAGAATTTTCCACTGAATGATGCAAGTATACACAGAGGTAGAAATGTGAACCAGAAGAACTAGGTCACTATGGGAGAGTTTCTATTTTCACCTGAAGTAAATGAACATTGGCTGACAGACTTAGGAAAGGATGACACTGTTTTCTCACTGACTTATTGGCACTGTGTTCTGTCTTTGGTTTAAACCCTGATGAGACCCTAGGGAATGCTTCTGTTGCAGCAGCAGAGCTATGTAGAGCTATCCAAATTAATCAGTCCTGTTAATCAACAAGGAGTATTTGCCCAGGCTGGACAGTACATTGATGGGATTTTTAACTTAGCTGCTTAGCTTCCTTGTCACAGATCTGTGTCTTGTAGGTATGTTCAGATTGACCTACATGAATGATATCAACTGATCCAGAATGCTAAGTATCCATCAGAGGTTCACAGGTAGAGCTCATGATCCTGGCCAAGAAGTAGGGCAGGACCTGTTGACCTTTATCAACAGCTGCCTCTGATTAACTCTGACAGCCTAACAGGGCTTGCCATCCCTTACAGACACTCTGTGCAGGTGATTTTTACCTCCTTTCTTCTTCAGCACATGCGGCTTGCTTGCTTAGTGTTCTGAAAGGAGGATTATTGCAGTGCATAAAGATGATCTAAATTTAAAACTGCTGCAGCTGCTGCAGTCACTCTGTTCAGTTATGTAGGCCCATCTACCACTGGGAGAGGGAAATGGGCAAAGGCTGGATTCTTTGCCTACTGCTATGGCTGAGCAAGCCCAGGAATGTGAGTGGTATGTAACTATCGGTATAGCAACTAGCAGTGAGTTTGGTTATGAGTCTTCTGAGAAACATTTTTTTTGTGCTTTTTCACTGATTTACAAACTAGAAAAGCTTCAGAAGTTACTTGGCAAGGAACAGGAAAGTGTCTCCAAACTTGAACTATCATGGGCCAGAGAAAGCTGCTTCCCAGGCAGCTCTGATAACATGGATGTCGTTGTGCCCTTTCCATCATCTCCATCTTACCGCACCATATTGCAGATCCTGGAGAAGCATAGGTCCATAACACAAGATCCTGCATGGGCAAGTGCTGTTGCTCATGTAACTCACTTTGCTTGGGACTGGGTCTAGGGTCACAAAATAGTTGCCTTAGTGGTGGGCTGTTAGGATGCCAGCTGTCTAGCATATCTGAAAAACTGTGTGGGGAATTTAGAAGGCTACTGCATTGTGCCCATGCTTCTTTGGGAGCTTCTGCCTCCTCAACAGCCTTCAATCGCATCTTGCGTGTTTCTTGAATATTTTATGCCATATTTGTCCTCTGGTCAAATAAATATCAAAATTTAAATTGGGCTGTAAGAGTTCATTTATATTTCTCTGTTCCTCAGTCACTCAGAAGATGCAAATCCTGCAGAAGAGAGGCAGCTACTATTTTATATAAAATGTATGTGTATGTAAAATGACTAGTCATCATGAGGAGAGGCATTATTGTGATATACGTTTTATATATATGTGTCCTTTAGAAACCGTAGTGTGAACACCTGACTTTGAAACTGCACTGAGTCTGATTCTGCCTCTGTTATATGAAATTATCTTTCAGCTTTGACTTTGTTTAGACAAGGCACTGCTGAAAGTGACTCCTAACATAAGCAAAGATAGTGGAAATGGTCCATGTCTTCAAATGCATCAGCATGGCTCAGCTTCCCAAAGGTATTTTGATGCCTAATTGCCACTGACACAGCCTCTGAGATAGTCATTATATCGAGCATTTCATATAAGTGAGACTCAGCAATTTTTCTAAAGCTCTTAGGGGAAAAAAAAGGGGGGTTTGGGAAGGCATTTAGCAAAAAGAGTGTGACTGAACTGTTCAGAGGTACACCTGTATTGGCTCCTGTGGAAAGTATAGCATTTGAGGCAATTAAAATCATGGCAATTTTGCTATTTCCTATTTTTAAGTGTTTTGAAGTATATTTGAACATAACTGAAATTTTCAAAACTCAGTGTATTGCTCATGATGTTAGAAAATATAGTTCAAAATTTTAATGGAGAAGAATCCGTACTTGAGGTGGAAACTAAATAGAAACCAATGAAAACTTCAACAGATGTGTAATAACAACCTATGGAAAGGAGGATAATGATTTATGACATGCCTTTTGAGCAGAGTGGATGGAATATGGTAAAGATGACAGTGGCATGTCTGGGTAGTTTATTCCCTACTGGGGGCAAAATAGCAAAGGCAATAAAATCTGAGACCAGTGCAACTCTAGGCCTCCCACAGAGAACTAAAGTCCTGCTTTTGAGGAATGAGCAGAAATAAAATCCTGTGGAGCACTATGGCAACCATCACCAGGGATACCACCACAGATCTGAAACATGTTTATCCAGAAGAATTACAAGTCACAGAGTGGGATGTTAAACTTGGAAATGGTATTTTAAAAGTAAAAACACTGTCACCTGGTAATTACAGTAGTATAAAAATGTGACACTTGGACTTCTTAATAAAACAAAACTGTTTTTAAGAAATACTGCAGAGAGTGTCTCCTAGAAATAGCTACAGAGAGTTGTATTTGCAAAATATCTCTGCACGAGAGAACTGGGCATTGTGCAAGAAGGGAAAGCAGGCCAACAAAGTCACCACGGTAGAAGTAGGTAAAGATCTTCAAAGAAAATGAAAGATATAAAAACAGGAATGAAATGAACAATCACAAAAATATTTTATGGTATTATGTAAGAACAAAACATACTGACTTCTGCAGTTAACTGTGTTTGTGGGTGAAGCAAATTCCATTGGGTGCAGTGTGGTCCTCATGGGTATACGGTTCAGCTGAGCTATACTCATATTTGGCAAAGGTGGAAACCCAACCAATTTTGAGGTCTGTTTTGTTTTAAAGAGGGGAGTGGTAATTCTCACTGTCTGCTTCTGGCTGTATCACTGACCTGATCTGTTACACTGAGCCATTCATCTGCTTGTTTCTGTCTTTCAAAGGAAGACTAAAGCTTGCTAGAGTATTATGGAGATGAGCTGCTTACCATTTATGCAGAGGTTTAAACATGTGAAGTTGTGGTTTACAAAATACTATATGACAGGATTAGTTCGTGTTCTTCACAACTGACATTTTTATCACGTGTCTTGAATGCTTTTTTCTTCCACCTATACTGCCCATGAGTCATCTTGTTTCTCCACAAGTTCTCCAGTTTCACATAGTTCTTCTTCATAGCACTATCTGCCCACATCTTCCGCAGAGATACAGAAAAAGACAGTGTTAACCTTAAGTCACGCAGAATTCATGAGTGGATCCTGTAACAAAAATAGCCAGATAGTTGCAGTCTGGGTAAACAAATGTTTCCGAATCTCGCTGCCAGACCAGGTTCAAATGTGAAGTTGAACTGTCTTTGCTGGTAGTTAGATGGTTCCAGTCTCCTGCCCCATTCTCTGAGTGTATAAATGTCCACTAACCTTTGCTGATGCTTCAGTTAATAAAAAATTTTGAAAAGTCCAGTACACCACAAGTCCCTCAGTCTCTGCCAGGTTCCCCAACTGGTGCTATTTGGCTGTGGTGTCCAGGAGCAGGACTGGGTCACCCTGATGGTGCAACTGCTTATACCCTGCACCACCCAACAGAGAAAAATGAGCAAGATAGCAGTCTGTATTGCTGATGATCAAGCAAGTACAAAGCACCCTAAATCAGAAGAATATTTCTAATGTTTGAGATTTGAGAGAAACTGGTGATAATTTTTGTAGTAGCAGCCTAAGCCTGATCTTGAATAACAAAAAGTTGTTTCTGACTAACAGAAAACACAAAAGAGAAAGAGAAAGGAAAATTATCACAGACACATTCCTTCTCAGTCTCAAAAATACTGTCATCTCTGTATTTTCTTACGTGCTTTTTTGACTCTGCTATTTTCAGTGCAATGTTTGCCTCCCAATATGACATCAAACCATTACTTACTGCTCATGTAGTGGCTTTCGACTTAAGAAAGGAACACTTTGTTCTGCTGCATTGTTTAACATTACTCTCCACTATTATTGGCAGAAATATGATACTGTCACTCACACAGTGACACAAATTCAATCATCCTTTCAGTGGATGTCTTACCCAGATTAAATTAACCACTGTGCATAGTATAAAAGTGTTTCAAGTTTCAAGTTAAAGTAGTTCAAGTCAGTCCAATAACCAAGAAGCTCAATGATTCATTACAGTTGATATCTTTAGTTATATTAGTATTGCATCCTTATATTTTTTGAAGGCAATTAATGTTTTGCAGCCTGGCTTTCATTACTGCTGACCACATAGGCCTTTATGATTGAATTTACTTGGAGTGGGGAGCTGTATGATTTTTTTTTTCCCCTCTTATCTTTTTATCCTAGGTTTCAAGTGTGGCAGAATGGTTGCTTGGTCTGATGCAGGCAGCAGCTGCAGCTGCTGTATGCATAATGCACAGGGCACAAAAGCACCCCTGCATGGCACCCACCCTCTGCTTTCCACTAGGTTGCTTGTTTCCTTTCCACCTGTGGCAGCTTTCTGCCCACACTTTTCAAACCGAAAGACCACGTCCTTGTGGAGCAGTTTATTCTGAGGGATGTTTTTTCCCTAGCTTTAAGAAAGATAGCAAAGCCTCTCCTAATGATTCAGGTAATAATTTTTAAAAAGTCAAGGCTTATTTCTAGATGGATGTGGTCATAGTTTTCCTTTTATATGTGCATATACCAAATACAACTCAACTATACTGCCATATGAGTCAGAAGAAGTGCCTATATAGAAAGCCTGCTGATGTGGGAGGTTCAAGCATGTGTTAGCAAAGAGAAGCTGTGACTCTACCTTAAGTGCTTTTTGAAACACCATCTCATCCTCTACTACAAATAGAAGAAACAACCATATGCATTAGGTACTCTTTGCATCATCTAATTATGAAGACAAGGGTAAGATGGAATCTTATTTAACCTCGTATGAGTTCCTGTGAGAAAACCACAGAGCTACAGCTTTCTGCTTCGTTGCGAAAATGTAACTTAGAAACCTGGATCTATCTTTTCTTGGTAATTCTAGAATCCATTTTTATAGCAAACTAAATAGGAAGGGGACAGATTAATTTCCCATGATATTATTTATCAAAACATTCTAATGGTAGCTCACAAAGAGTTTCACATAGTGGCTCCCCAATGCTCACAAGGCTGCACATCTGAAATCAGAACCATTTGGTTCAGAAAAGACAGCAGCAATTAAGGATGGAGGGTGGTTTCCATGTGCTGAAAATCAGCAAGTTTTCACAGCTCCCAGAAGAGCTACCCAGTCTATTTCAGCAGAGAACTTGGCTTCTTACGTGCCTACACAGCTTTTTGCTAAAGATGACTCTGTTCTTGGAGATGCCCGCCAAAGCTAGCACGCTTCTGGGCAGCCCTAGAGCAAAATGAACAAGGCTAAAAACACTGGACTCAAGATGTGCTGATGTTAGGGAAAACCTCAGGTACTCTGGTGCCTTCTTTCTTGCTCTAAGAACTAGATGACACCGATGAAACACTTCAATGAAAAATTTACATAGCAAATTTCAAATAGAAGAGGTAGGAATTTGTGGGTGTATAAAAGAGAACTTCAGAATTTAGGGATTTTTAATGGAATATAAGGGGCATAAACTGGCCCAACTTTTAAAATAGGCTTCAAACAGTACAATCTGCATACAAACTTTTAGCTATCTGATTATTTAATCTCATTAGTTGTTTTGATTTATTTTCTTTATGATGAGTCTGTCAGCAAAGATACAGTGGGACTGCAAGAGAACTCTAATTTAATAGCTTTAACTGGATTATGAGGTTCTCACTTGAATAAATAAGGAATTACGAGCATTTTAACTCATGAAGGGCAGCAATGATCACAGATAGAATTTGAACTTATGGAGGGGGGCAGGCGGAGCAAGAAATATTATTATGAACTTTAAACCGCTTTTAAAATCCACATGGGATCTGTGGATAGAAAAGAAATATAGAATATGAATACTCCATTTTTTTCTTAACTATAAATGCTTATTAACCAATCATAACATTCTGACATTTAGATAAACATATTAAAGTGTAGCTTTTGAGTAAAGAAACTTTTGGCTAGTACCTTAAATTTAGTGCTATTTCCACTGAAATAAACTGAAATCAGGAGTGACCACACTATGCAAGTTATGGAAGACCAAACGAACATCTATTTAATTTTCCTATCTCCAGCACTGACTGGGTTCAAGCCCACAGCTTTATTAATGCAGCCTTAACACAAAATTCTTGAATTCAAAGGAAAGATTTCCCCGTTGATTTCAGAAGGAGAAGCAGAAAGGTGTGTAAATGGCAATTATATATTCTTTGCCTATTTTCAAGCCAAAAATAGAATAGATTATTTTGAATACCCACAGAATAGTTAAAGTAAGTTGCATTTATCTATTTTGATACAAAAAATAACCAAATGTTGAAAGAATTATAATAAGGATATTCTCAGTTTTGCTTGTAGATACTTATCACCATGACATTTGTCTTTTCACTGCTGTGTTCCCTGGGAGACACTTTGGTGCTGCTAGTGGTGTTATTTATTTGAGTCCCAGTCCTTCTCAGAGCCAGGTGACTTGCTGCCCTTTATAGTAATAACAGCAGATATTTCGCTGGTGAAACAAGCAACCTAGATAATTACCTCAGGGTCATACATACCAGTGGGCATGGGAAGAAGGGCAAATTATCTGGGTTGTGGATGGGAGCAAGGTGGGGTGTGATGAGCCTAGGGAGATGTAGGAATTAGGAGCACTGAGTTTTGTTGCCCACAGGTCACTGGGGTGTTGTGTTACTCCAGTCAAGGACTGGAAAGA
>NW_010205667.1:44779-56600 GCF_000695765.1 Mesitornis unicolor
TTTCCAGAGGTAACCTCAAGGGTACTAGGGAGAGGATGAAAGTCTCACATTTCCCCAAACTGCTTTTGAAGAGCGCAGGCTTCCTGCCCTTTACACAGTCCTGAAAGGGAGACTAGGACTTGACCCCTCTCTAGTTCCAAAGGACATACCAGTCTTTGCCAAGAAAATAAAAGCTAATTAAGGAAATAGTGGCTAAGTATTATGCCAAGATCTGTAAAATGTGGGTTTACATTTTATTTACACAGTAAAACAAAACTTTTGCTCCTTTATATGTTGCTATAGAGATGCATACAAAAGATCTTTGCCAGAGATATTTCGGGCCATTTAAAAACAAGCTATTTATGTGAAAAGAGTCATAAAATAATTAAAAAATAGATATAATTTTAAATTTAACTGTTAGCTTCTGTTTGCTGTGGTACTGGAGACTGGAAATTTACTGCAGAGACAAAATACTCACCAATGAGATACTCAGGCAGCAAAGTGTTATTGGGATGTGGACCATTTTATCAAAAGCAAGGCAGCATGAGAACATTTCTGAGCATTTTTTTTAAGGTTTGTTCTAAATTCCTTTTGCTTTAAACATCAGAGAGCCCATTGTCAAACAGACTCATGATCAAACAGCTTAGGAGTTGTTTTTATTCAAGCATCTTGTGTATAGGTTGTTCTTGTACATGTTCTTAGATTATGGCCAGGTAGTAAAAGGGAGGAGAAAAAACCAAACCCCACTGTTTCATGATAAGCCACACTCCTGTAGCTGATATTTCCTCCAAAAATCTGGCTCTTTTTTGCCTTTTCAGACTAAGGTTGTCTGGAAATTGTCCTGGAAAGCTCAGGCAAAACTGTCAAAGTGCTTGTAACTTCAGGAAATTCATCACAGTCTGCCAAGGTCCAACATCTTTACTCAACATTTTCAAGTATAGTAAGTGTGCACCTAGTTATGAGTATTATATGTGTACTTTCAATTAACAGAGACCTAGTTACCTGCTATCTTAGCTGGTTTTCCAACACAACAGCATAAAGGCTCCTCACATCAACTTCAGCGAATGCCCCAAAGCACGTTGAATTGTAGCATGTAAAAGGCTTTCCCATCTGTTCATGTGTATCAAATACTGCATGAATGCAGATTCATGCCAGTTGCGGGTTATTTGGATGTGGTGTTCTGTTTTGAGGTCATCTTTCATCAGACCATGTTCATCAGTGCCTGGGTCCATTTCATCCACTGGCAGTTCGGATCTTTTGAGGCACAGAGAGGGGTAGTTGCTCTGTTTGGCTTTTTGTTAGACACTACTTATGGAAGGATGGCAGGTAGGATTTGGGAGGAAGAAAAGCAGTGCTAACAACAGCTCACAGAAGTAGGAAAATACCATTCCAGTGTGAATGAGATCTGTGTCAAAAGCATCTGCTGCCAGGCAAATGAACTGCATTAGGGCAATAAGATCACAGTTTTCTCCTAATGCAGCTTCTCTGTCTGATTACTATCTCTTCCAGTCCAGAGAAAGCAGCAACAGGAGGAGAAGCTGCTGTTGCAAAATGATTGGGAACACATGCTATTAAGAGTAATCTTTTTTAAAAAGTGACAGTAGGATGACTCTTGATGCTTTCATTAGCATTGCAGGACACTCTGGAGTGCAAGGATGTCCATGCCCTGGGACTCATGCCTGAGGCAATCACCCATCACTTCTGGCATCGCTTTCTCGAGCAGACCTCAAACTTGAGGCCCAGAATATTTCTTTGTGCATGAAACTGTGTATTGACTGAGAAGCAAGTAAAAGTGGATGATGATTTAATTGTTTAGAAAAAACATCCTTCTCACAAGTTCCTGTGTTATAAACTTTTGTTAGTTATTTAATCCACTGTATAGCCCATCAGGACATTAAGCACAAGCTATCCAGCCTTCACCACTTGTAACTGGATTTGAACCATATGGTTTGTAAACCCCATTGCAGTTCTAATGTGAGTTTAGTTGGGTACCATGTGCTGCTTCTAAAAACAAATATTACTAATGTTTTTATATCAAACTCATAGACCTTGGAAGTGGTTTTAGGCCTGGATCTGACCTTTCCCAAAGTCTAGGAATGCTGAGATGATTATTAAAGACTGTGAAACCAAAGAGTAAAGGCAACACTTGGTAATCAACCACAAAGAAAAGCTCTAAGAAGCACAATATATTTTATGTCACATAGCTGATATGGCTCAAAACCAAGGGACAATGACTCTCTGGTGTAAATGTCCATGACTCTTCTTATTTGTTCTCTGAAGTATTCTTCTGTTACGCAGAAAAGACACATAGTCATACCGGTTTGCCTAATTTTTTCAAAGGAGTTGAAAAGGTTAGGCAGAGTCCCTTCCAGGCTGTGTGCATATTGAGCGTGGGCACGAAACAAAAGCAAATTATTCCGTTGTAGTTGGACAGCGCAATAAAATTAGCATTCAGCCAAATGCAAATTTTCTTCTGCAAAAGATCTTACAATCTTTTGGAAGAAAATAGCTGCCTTTTCTTTGCTCACTACCCAGTAGAAATGGTCTGATAAGAATGGACATTGAAAATGAACGGCAGCTTTTCAAACCACCAGAAGATCACAGTAACAGCTGAGGATGGTTCACTTCTGCATATTTGCTGGTGTTTGTTCCAGCCTCAAAACGTGGGTTTTTTGGAAACCTGATCCTTAGGAGCTCCAAACTCCCATGTGGGTGAGGAATGGCACTTCACAAAAGGAACACAGCATTTCTTACTCCCCTTCATGAATATTAACCATTTCTTTCTCCAAACATCGTAATGATTCAGCTGACTTCTCTGCTTTGCAGATGTGAAAAATAAGATTAAAATGAAGAGTACAAAACCCAAGAAAGAAATAATTTAAGGACAGAGTTCTTAAAAAAAGATGTTGTTAACCTATTAATATTTAACTTCATGAAACTATTGAGGAGTTGGATGGGGTTTTTTGTGTTATCTTATCCTCGTTAGATCTGTTTTGTTTATGTGCTTGTAGCCATCCGAAAAACCTTCCAAACGCCAAAGATATATAAGAAGCAATACTGTAAATAACATGATAGCATCTCACTATCTATTGCATAAATGGAAAACTATTATGGGTGACAAAATATTTTTTTAGGGAGGAAATGTGCTAAGCAAATACATAAAGAACCAGGCTGCACACAGTACATAACCCATTACCCTAATTCCTGTCTGTAAAAAAGACAACAGTTAACTAAGTTTGGAGAGAAAGTTTCTTTCTCTTGGAAACTTTTGTTGTCCCCTTTCTTTTTGTTGTAAGGAAATTATCTTTTTTAATGGGTCATTTCATAGCTGTCTGCAATAGGGCTTTCTTCCTTCCCTTTGAAATCTCCAGATTCAGTAATTGTGAGAGACAGCGAGCTGAAAGAAACACGCAGCAACTCCCTTGTTAGATCACTCTCGAACTGATCTTTGCCCACGGACTTTCACTGGAGTTATGATGGGATATGTTGCCTGGAAATAAAATAAAATAATACTGACCTTTCAGGACAAACTTGGAGTATATTTGTATCACTGAATTAATTCCTGCCACCTGTGGACAGTTGTTTGATCTCACTGTAAGATTTTTTCCTGTCAAAAAACAGTCAGCCAGTCTTACTGTCTGCAAATCTCACCCCTTGAAGGGAGTGCTACAGTTACTAAAAGAAGACTGCCTGAGAAGGAAAAAATATACTGTTATAACCTATTTATTGTGCATATGAGAGTAATTGAGGTTGAAACCTCTGCTCCTCTGACCTAAGCCCCATAGCTCTCTGAGATAAATAAATATTGGCATACCCATTTTTAAGGTGGGAAATAGAGGAAGACAGAGTTTGCATCATTTATCCCATGTAATACAATGAGTTCTTGACAGAGATGAGATTGGAAAGCACAGACTCTCATGTTCAGTCTGTGGACCTTGCTGCTTTCCTGCACATCCTCTCTTGAAGGATGAATCCTGTGAATATGTCCTACAATATTAGATACTAAATGGTTGCAAAATTTGCTGAAGCTGGTGGACTGGTGTATCCCCAGAAACAGAGAAGTAGTCTTTCATTCAATGAGAGCTAGAGTGGTAGAAGCTACCGTCCAAAATTACAGGTGTAATAGGAAAATTAAAGAGGGCCATACATCATGGCTTATGAGAAAAAAAAACCAAACCCATAAAAAGGGAGTAGAATGTCCCTTGAAATTATGCCAGGGAACCTGCATCTTGTTTTTTTTTAATTAAGAAATACTTGTATGAATTTGGGTCTAACAGGGTTTCAGGATAAAAAATGGTTTGCCTTTTGAGTTACATTACATTACATTACATTACAGGCATTTTGAGTAAAATACCTTTGGATAAATAAAGTTCAATTGTATATGGAGCACAGTGAATGGAGTGGTTTGTTTTCAACTCAGTATCTGGAGGCTGGAATTGGCTGCGCAAGAGTGAGAGTAAGAGATTCAGTTTATTAAAGAAACACATTCTTGAGCTACATTTCTTCTGCAAGTGTAATGACAACTGAACAGACCCACTAAACGGCAAGTGTTTATTCACTCCGGCTACCACACCGAACACTGGCTGTGTATGGTCCTATTCTGCAGTTCCACTTACTTTGTGATAAACTGACTGTCTTCCCTCATCCTCTGTAACTGCGTTTGGGAACAGTAAATGAATATGAATGTGGAGCATTGCTATAAAGTAAAGCTTTTAGATTTCATGCACCACCTCCTCTAAGCCATGGTAAAAGTATCGTTTAATACAAATATTGAATGCTGCTCTGAAGCATGTTAAAGTGTGGTTAATTCAATATTGGTTGAAACAATGTCACAGCATCGTGATGCAGTATGCCCAGAAATATCCCCATACATGCTGAGTAGAACTAGCAGCCTGTACTTAAGCATTTAAAAAATATCATAGCTGTAAAGGTTAGGGGGAAGAATTCTGCTTACCTTCAGGTCTTTTTTTGTACTCAAGGCCAGCTTCTGAGGGGCAACCAAGTGCCATTCTGGTGTCTTAGCCAACACTGGTCTCTGTTTGTGCTACTCATCTTGCAGGAATTAAAACAGTCAAAACTTCAATGACCTTACCTCGGAATACTTTTGTTCATCTGAAAATGTAAGTAGAAATTTTCAGAATGAAGAAACAGAAATGAACCATGTAAATGACATCATTCTTCATTTACCTAATATTTCCTGCTAGAGTATAATAATTAACAATTACTAAGGGGCAAAAGAAAATCAATCAATTTCTTAGAAAGTAAAGCACTGTTACGACAAACTTCCCAAGTAAACTCAGCTGCCCCAGTGCGTTCTAGGCAAGACAAGCCAGTTCAGAGATAGCAGGGGATCAGGTTATACTGGAGCCATGTGTGACAAGATTTGCACTTTGAACTGCATCCAGTAGTGAATAGGTCACCAAGGCAGCTGCCGAGAAGCCAGTGAAAATGTTCCTACTGGTTAAACTGGTCTAGCTCAGAGGTGGTCGGATTCAGCTCAAGTTGTAATCTAAAATACATAGGGATTTTGGCACACACTATCTAATTTATACAATTTTTACCAAATTAAGGGTTGGAAAGTTCTTAAGGTAGTTGGCAATCTATTTTGAGGATGAAAAATCCTTCATAAATGACAGTGAAAATTGTATGATTAGTGACTAAGCTGTAAGACTTACACTGAAATGTGTGTTTTCAGAGAGCAGAGATAATCCCACTTGTAGCTCTTCTCCACTACTTACAGGGGTCCAGACATCACTGTGCCCTACACCTGCACAGAAAACACAGGTCTACATGCTGAAAGCTCTATGAGGATGTTTTAAGAATCTTTATTACAGTTCCTGTTATTACTAAACCCACTGTAAAACTGCAAACCTGTCTGGACCTTCTTCATAGCGTGACTGACAGTAGAACTTCATCTCTATGAAGAAGTCGCTTGGTTTATGCTTAAGCATTTGTGATGTCTAGTTTGTAATGTTGGGTGAAAACTGTAGCTTCTGTTTAAACATCTTTGCTGTTCTGGAACATGTCTTGAATATTTTTCCTCATATGTGTGTGAAATGAAATTCCAAGGATAATGTTTCACTCCAGCTTGTTCCAGATTTCATTCCAGTATTGACCTCTTTATTTCACTCTTACAGTGACTTGGCAAAAATTGTCTATCGGTCTCTACCTCCTGAATTCTGTTTGATACTGATAGGTCTCTCCATCCAGACAGGGGCAACCTGCAGAATCCAGGTTGCTGCCTCCTTTGCCGTTTCTGTATTCATGGTGAGGTGAAATTCACTGTCAGCACCAGATGAAGTGTTTGTGACTACTTAAAACAGATATAGGCAGAGTTCGTTCACTTTGGTAACAATCACTCTTTACAGCACTGAATGCTATCAACGGCTTCATTCAAAGCAAACCCATCCTTCACATCTGAACCCTAACATTGTGCTCAGAGTAGAAGACACTGCTGTGACAAAGAGGACTGAGAGTGCCTTCCCCCAGCCATATAAAGAATGTGTGGAAGGGAAACAGGGGGTAAAGAGGGAAAAGTTGTTATGTTACAGAAAGGCCTTGGATTGATGCATTAAAGAATCCCTTCTTAGGGACATAGCACCATCTGAGCAGACTGAAGCAAGAGAGTACATACTGTTTTGTATCTTTTTTCTAGATCTGCTAATGTGTTTTCCTATCTAAAGCAAAGTGATTCTATACTGAAAATAAAACAAAACTCATGCAGCATGTGATCCTGGAAAGATGAATCTGGGGAAAATGTGTATTGAACCTGCTTAGCTTAGACAGGTATCACTGCTCTGGTGTGTCCTGGGAAAAAGGATCCAGGAAGACCCAGGTCTTCAGAGGGTTGCTGGCCCCACAGCCTGTGCCACAGAAGTGTCCCAGGGACAGCCAGAAGGACACGTGACTGCAACCTCTTTAGGCTGAGGAAAGCTTGAAGCTCTTAGGTCACAGCAGAGTGGCCAGATGTGCCATGTAGTGAGGGACACTGAACTTTAACAAGGCAATGGAGTAATCTTCTACTATTTGATACAGTCCTATTTCTCTTCTTTAAAAATTTGTACCTGATTTTTAAATTGCACACAGACATTTAAGGAAATTTAACATCTTCCGAAACACAGTCTTCCATGTCATATGTTTAGTCATGTCTAATAAATGTTGCTTCAAATCTGGTGAGTGTATTTAATTGACATATATAATGATTTTCTTCTGCCACACCTGAGTTTTCAATCAAGATAAAATTTTATTTTTAGCATTTCTCTGTTTATCTGGTACACAGAACATAACTCAATCTAATCTAGAATTTTTAATCTAACTCATGCCAGAAGATAAGGAACAGAGACATAGGTAAACGCCATACAGCTTCTGGAAAAATGCATTTCTGAAGTGAGAGCAATTCTAGTGGAGAACATATACAGGTGAACCCTGCTCTTGGAAGCCTTTCATTCATTTCTTTATATGTAGACTATAAATTTTACTTCTTTAAAATGTTTTAAAAGTATGGATTTGAGATTTATTTCAGCCACCTACTGTGTTTTAAATTTCTGCCTCCATCCTGCAGTTCAAAGCTTATGTTCTAATAACCTAGGAATAAATTTGAAGGTACTTCAAGGTTTTGAATCTGTACTATAATATGTGAAGTGTTTTTGAGCCTAGTCCTTTGATAGTCTGGTGTGTCATAAATCTTACAGCATGTTGGCTATAAATTTAACAAGCAGTTTGACAGCTATGTTTGATTTTGGTTCTCTAAATGATTCTGAAGGAATAACAAAAATCCATTTAGACAAGTGCAATAAACTTCAGCCTTTTATTTACCTCACTTTTGAGAAATTAGATTGTGTTTCCTAATGAATAACTTGAGGAAAATGAGCAGATTACAGGAAACTTTCAATTCTCTGCCATAATTCCAGACCTTGTTAGCAAAACCCTTTCCCACTCTGGTAGTCACAGGCATAATCCCAGCCTAAAGGTCTTGGGACTGTAGTTGTTTCCTGATGCAGTAAGTAGGTCAATTCTGGCCACTTCTCATTCTCTTCAGTTTTAGCTGTTCTCAGCAACATTGGCAACGTCAGTGATGTGCTTTAACTAGATGCAGCCCAGTCACACAATCGTATGTGTATTCCAACAAGACAACTCATGGACTGCATGCAAAATATGTTCCCTTAAGACACTTCAGAGCTGTTAGACCAGGTGGTGAAGTATTCTCTAAAGTAGCTTAAAATGCAATGACTCCATCAAATAAAATAAAAAGCAAGTGTCAGCAGTGTTGCCATTTGTAAGAATACAGACACCTTACATTCAGAAGCACATTGTGTAATGACCAACATCAACGTTCAGCCTTAGTCTGGCTCCAGCTGAATTCAAAGCAAGTTGAATGGAAGCAAGATCAGCTAGGGAGTTTATTTTATGTAAAATATAAACATGTTAACAGGAGAAAATACTGTTTTCTTATGTTACAACCTTAATAACCAAAATGAGATTTATCTTACAGTTCTGCAGGTAGTGCAGGGTTTCATTACATGTGCATGATTAAAAAAGAACAGATATTCAACTGTACACATACACCGTGTATTTTATGCTTTACTAGAAATTCAGTATTTTTATGTGCTCCCAATTGTACGCCTAATAATTTTACTACCTCTTACTCCATTCAAAAAACTAGCACAAAATATTTAAGTAGTTTCATTATGATTGTATTGTTTTGACAAGGTAGAGAGGGATTATATATTTACAAACAGATATACATATTCAAAGCCTCTGAAAAAACAGCCCTTTCCACATTTCTTGCTTTTCTCCTTCTTCTTCCCCCTACCCTACACTTATATTCATACAGCATATGGTGACTTTACTCCTAAAGAGTCACAGATACGTTATGGAGCTTGTGTTAGGTGTTCTTTAACAAAAGCCACTGAAGCTAGAAAACAGTCTCCAGGAAAAGCACTTGAACCTGTAACATGGCTGCCCTGATGTTGCTCTTGTTGTTAGGATGAGAATTGAGAGAGGACTGGAAAATAATGTGGTATGTGAACACAATCTGTCTTGGGACATTTGCGAATATGAACACCATCGCATATACAAAGCTGATGCTTAAGCACAGTCTCTTTAAGGAATGTATACCTATTAATGAGGGTTTGGGAGGATGGGGGAGAGGAATTGCAAATATTCCTTAATCATCTATTGTGGCAAGCAAGATGTCTTGGTGCACTGCACAGTGACTTCAGAAAGGGTTTGCTCCTGCCCCTTTGCAACCCCTAGGAGAAGGGTTAGGATTATCCAGAGGACAGAGCACCAACTTCAGCTGGGTACAAGCTGAAGGTCAGGAAGCTACCTGCCAGTCCAGGTCCTCCTATAGACCTACGGTGCTACCACAGAAAAATCACTTTTACTTTAATATTCTTAAATATAGTAAAGTTGCCACCTGCAGCAGCATTCATGAGAAGCATTAGGTTGTCAAAGTGACCACCGTGAATGGCACACACAATTTATTTTACCATTGTGCAGTAGTCCCAGTCTTGCTAACCAAATGAAGAATTATAGCAACTCTGAGACCATTAATAAAGGGAGTTATATGCAGGTTCATATTAAACCATTCAGACAAAGCCAGCAAGCAAGCCTCCTAGGCGGTAAAGGACCATTAGTGAGTAAAAAGGTGTGGGCTTAGCCCAGACGGTCCCATCAGGTGGGTACATACCTCCTGATAGGTGTTATTTTACCTTGTATGCAAAAGGGATGTGTTAATGTGAATAAGTCTTGTGGACAGGTTCAAGCAGTCTCTTTGAAGTAATGTGTGTTAACTGGAAAGAAATTAAAAGGATGTTTATCGAGGTTTCCCAAGGTCTATTTAAATATTAAGCCCCACATTAAATGGAGAAGAAACACCTTAGTAATAGAACTGCTGCAACAGGAAAAAGCCCTGGTCTTTTCAGTGATCAAAATGAATACAATGTCTAAAAAAATAAGAATAAACCTTGCATTAACAATGCAGAAAGTCAGTGACTTTCTGATAGGGATACCACAGATTGCTGGTCTCCAGGAAATGTCCAGTGTCTTTGATAGGTGGTGTAAGTTTTTTTACACCAGCATTTATCCTACTTCATTATCGCTTTCCCTTATATGAGCCCAAGCGGAGAGAAGGAAGATACAAAAACATTGCTTTCCATGCTCACAAAAGAGCCAAGAACACATGTGGCTCTTAAGATTACTCATACTTGAGACTGTACAGAGCGCAGCTAAAATGGCGAAGAGAGTAATACATGTATCGTCAGTTGAATGATCGTCAGCTGTGTGTTTGGTAAAAGAGAATCCACCTGTGAGAAGTGGAGTATTTCAAAATCATAGTCATCAATCACTGTGCCACCAGTTACAGTATTGCAGCCATTCTCAATGGGTTATCAGTGCAAAAACAGGCTGTAAAATGTGCACTGTGAGTGCAACTCATCATTTACATACTCCTATGTGTAGCAGACACATAGCAAATAGTGCGTCCTTGTTATGTATGAAGAAATATGTATAAGCAAATTTGGACTTCCCAAATTTACAATCCAACTATGACTACAAGCCTAAAAATGGAAACTGGGTTGTAACTAGAGATGTTGGATCACAAGCAAAAGGTTGCAGAAGTAAAAAGATAAAGGCAAAATGTTACAATGACTGGAATTTCACAAGATTGACATTGTTGCTTAAAGTGCTTAGGTTGATTACACTTAGAAAAAATAACTACATAAAAATAAAAAACAGAAAACTAATATTAACTATATAACTTACTATACAAATATAGTAACAGAGCAACAACAGAAATAAATTAAACACTGAAAAAAGGTACTAGAGTAGAACGAGTACACAGCCAAAAGTTCTTACAGTTTCTAGCACACATTCAGCTATAAGATACTGCTCACACTTGTCGGCCACAAGCAGCAAAAAACAGATGAAACAAGAAAGGGCTGCTGTGGAGATGCATCATCTCCCTGGCAGCTGCAAGTTGTCAGCTCAGGTCTCAAGTACATGGTGCTGTACCAGATGGGTGAATGAAATGTAATGTCTGAAGACAAGACACAGGTTGTGGTAGCATTTTAGGACCCATCATGTAACTGGAACTTCAGTTTCAGGTTAGTTAGATTTTTCATATGCTTATTAAATCTAATGTGAAGGAAACACCTATTGCTTTATTTTCTTTACTCCAACTGCTAAAGGATCAGTACTTTTAAGATGTAATCTACTGCTCTGTGGTAACTGTAAATTACTAAAACAAAATTGTCAGGAGGAATTTTGGGACTCAATTTTAACAAGGTGTTCTGCTTCACTGGTATGGTTTCTCCATCACCCTCCTCTTCTGCCTCCCTCTGCTATGTCCCAGAAATAGAAATTACATAAAACCCTGACAGCCTGTGCTGTGAAACATAGAAGTTGAGGTCTGAGCTCATCCTCTAACTGATTCATCAGCACTGCAGTTCTTCACTGGGTTCAGTGGAAAAACAGCACAGGACAAAAATGTTATTTTTTTTCTATGTAAGAAGACAGTAACAAGCTGCATAAATGGACAACGCATCTCAACAACAGTGGGTAAAAAAAGTTGAAAACTTCAAATGTCATTATACCTAATATACTCTGAACCCAACATCACAAAAATAGTCATTTTAGGGAAGCACAGAACACATCTGTGCTACAATTTTGTTTTCTAACTGCTGGCTGAAAAGCTTTCATTGTCCTAGATATTTTTCCATTCTTTCATAACAGACTGGAAATCTATACATAGGCATAAAAGAAAAAGGATTATGGTTTATTTAATCAACTAAAACGGTTTACATCATACATTGTTGGCAACCAGTCACAAGCGGTGTTCCCC
>NW_010205668.1:0-803 GCF_000695765.1 Mesitornis unicolor
TGCATTTTCTCCTCCTTTTCCCTCTTTTTTTTATTCATTTGGAAGGGTCACCTCTCTAAAACCCCTAAAAAGGCCTAGACTTCTGCCCGTGGTACAGATGATGGAGTGATGCTGCTGGAGGAGCCATTTCTTTGCAGGCTGGATCACCGTCATGAGGCAAGATGCTCTGCAGAGGCACCTTCTATGAGCACATCTCTCCAAAAGCCACTTTCTGTCCATGTGGGAGCTATTCCAGCCCAGCCATAGCAGGAGATCTCGTGTGCTTAGACCTCCAGGACTTAAATAGCAATTAAAAATTAATGAGCCTAACAAACGCCAACATGGCATAAGTGGCGAAGGACAAGGGTGGGAGACGAAAAGTGAGGCTGAGCTTGTGTTATGGGGCTTGGCCCAAAGCAAGCTGGATTTTAGAGATTTTAGGTTGTCCTAGAGAGAGGCAGGATGAGGGTCCTGCCCCTGCCTTGGTGAGAGGTTGCCTTGGCCACATGGTGGGTCCGGTGGTGGGTATGTCTTGGCCAGCGCATGGGGATGGAGGGATGATGCTGGGACGTGTAACAGGGACCACTGAGAAACTCCCCTAAACAGGGATGTGTGCCACTGGAGATGCCCAGGGATGGTCCGGAGGAGCAGCCCTGCCCAGGCAGGGAGGGGAAGCCTGGCCAATGCCACCGCCGCCGAGCTGAGCCTCTCACCCCATTGCTGCTGGACCCTGCCCGTACCTGCTCCCAAGCTGATATTAAGCCTACTCAAACACTGCACCACCTTCTCCTCACATTGTTTTCTGTACCCCACACCCAGCACCA
>NW_010205669.1:0-28868 GCF_000695765.1 Mesitornis unicolor
CGAGCGATTCTGTGATTCTGTGATCCCAGAGAGGACTACAGATTTGGTTTGTAGCACGCTCACTGTGCTCTTGCCTGTGGCCTAATGCTAACAGTTTAGAGTAAGTAGAGAAACATGAATGACATAATATCTTAATAACATCTATATTCTCAACAGAGACTAAGTACGAATAATGCATACAAGACCTCCTCAGATGTGCACATTGTCATTCAAATAAGTTAGGAGTTTATTGCTTCATAGAATTTAAATGTTCACTGTGACCAGAGTATCAAAATGTTAAGCTAGCTCCTGAAAAACATTTTATTAGCACTAACCTGTTCCCTACTTACTTTTCTTAGAGTTTAACATTTCTGGCCTGCTATGTTGCTCCCATATCCATTGCTCTCTGGCCACATGAAAAAGTTGGACAGTGAGTGATGCACATGAGCTATTACAGATGCAGACAGGTCCTGCCTTCTAGTATCTGGAGTTTTACACTATGTAAGTCACATACATAGTGTAATAACAACAAGGGAAATTTATGAAAAGGAAAATAGCAATTATTTCACTATTCTCTTGGTCCTGCTACGAGTTTTCTCAACATTCTCACAAGAAAAAAACAACAAACAACAACAACAAACAAAACAAAAACCCAACAAACAGACAAACAAAAACCCACCAAACCAAAACAAAAATCCCCACTCATCTAAGTGCCTTCTCTCTGCTTTCTGTCTGGGAAATTTTTTTGTCTCTGTGATTTTGTCTAGTCTCCTAATCTCCTCAGAAGGCTCAAGAATCAAATAAGCTTCTCTTGGCTTCATATAACAAACAGTAACATAGCATTTTCAGATGCTACTGTATTGACATTTTTAATAACGGAGGTCTGAAAATGTTCAAACATCAAAAGCAGTACCTCTTATATATCTTGACTGGTTCATGCTGGAATTAAGGAATCTATTTAAACACCAAGGAGACTAATAATGCCTGGGGAGATCACACAAAACCTGTGAGGTTTATACATACCACAGATTCCCATTTAGTTCAGGAAATTCCCAAGCTACAAACACTTAAAAGTTGTGAAAGTACTGGGTATGCATCATATGATGCTCTTGTCCTTATAAAGTTTCTGGCCACTGTCGGAGGCAGGATACTGGGAAAGAGGGATGATTTGCCATTCTTCTGTTCTTACTGGAGCAACACAGCAGACATACAGTGGATTCTCCATTGTGTGAATTCTTTGAAATAGAAATTAGATGTCTTTTCAGTGGAAGCATTCTGGCTTAACAACAAATTCTGAATTTGATAGTTGCTAAGTAGTATAAATTTAACAGTTTAGACCGACCAAGCATATCAGCTATATTTAAACTGTGGAAAGAGATAGACTCTATGCCATTTACACTATGAACCCTGGAAACTGGAGGATGTGCTCATTACGCTCACTCCCCACTCCATCTCCTACCTGCAGAGTAAGGCTTTCTTTGGGTGGAAGTCACAGCATATGGGGTAACTGCGCACATCCAGAACTGGAGCTAGGTACTTAGATTACCCAGCGTCTCTATTGCATTTGTCTCTTTTCCCTTAAAAGCTATTGCCTGGTAAATGCTCTGTGACATCTCATATGACCAATAAAAAAAAAAAGGCGGCAAGTCAGAAAAGAAAAGAAATCACTATAGTGAACATCGCAATAATAATGTCTCTATTCCCTCTCCTATTGTAGAATACTGAGAGCCTGTGGGAATCTACCAGAGAATAAGAGGTTGAGTCAGGCAGAGAGATTAAGAAAGCAACCAGACTATTCTGCATGGCAGCTGAATGCGAGGTATTACTTTGGTTAGCTGCAAACAGTTATATTTTAATATAGACAAATAAAATGTACAGATTTCAACAAATAGCAATCTTAAACTAAACCTTTTTTCCTCTACAGCCATTTCACCCTATTCATATTTCAGTTCATCATTAACTTTACTAATTTGTAAAATCATAAGCAAGCAGAAATTACCTTGGTAAAGCCCTAACTCTGGCATAGTTTTTTCTGCTGGCAATGCCAGCCAGTATATTTGACCGCTAACAATGTACGTATTTAATGAAAACAGGAGGTTGAAGTTCTTCTGTTAAAGTAAATGTAAAAGAAATATGCATGAATGTCCCACTTTTCTTATCTTATATCTGGCTATCAAGGAAGAGGAAAAAAAAGTGCCACTTAGGAAGATCACATATTTCTTAAAAAAAAAAATATCAGAATTAAGTAACTTTTTTTTCCTCTTTAATTAACAAGATATATTCAGGACACTAAAGCTAGGAAACTGAAGTTTTAATTACCCACACTGAGTTTAGCTAAAGATCTTTTACAACTCCTCTCAGCTCCCAGAGTGCCCCATAGCAAGCAGGAGGACTATAATAAGATCCACATGGATCTTGAGATCACCACTGAAGTTGAATACCACTGAATATTATCAGAAACACAGAGGGGATTTCTAGAAGATGTTACAAAAATCTTTCATTCTGCAAAGATCCTAGGGAATTTCCTAGCCGCAAAGCTTACTCCCTAGAATGTCAGCGAGATCTGGTCAAATATTAAATGTATTGATTTGTGAATGTCTCCTCCCCCTCCTCTCTCCAAATAAATACAAAACTTGATGTGCTCTAACTCATGTGGTCATGTTATTTGTTACCGACAAATATCCATACAACTACTGGTCATTAGAGAAGATTTTTATATATTCCAACAGTTTCATGATTTTTTTAGCAAGACCTCCATATTAGAATTGGCTGTGTACTGTTTGCCATTTGTTATTCCAGTACTTGATAAATTTAATTTCTGTAATAATGAAATATAAGCAGTGCATTGCAATGGACATGATGGCACCTGTATAGCACAAAAATAGATCCCATAGAAAGGAAAACTCTCAGAGTTACTCACTGACAGACAACTATTTATCTAGCAAACGTTTAGCAATACTCTATATATCCTAGCAAGCCATAGAGTTAATTTGTCAAGATGCTGGAAAGTCCTCCCTTAAACATAAAAAAACCAAACCCAAAATCTTATTCAATAATAACTTGCTAATAGCTCCTTCCTTTCCAATTAACAAAAGAGAGACATTATTGAAAAGTTAGATCCTCCTCTTGTATACTAGTTGCACAAGTAAAAATTTTTTGAAAAATTCTCATATTACAGAACATTATGAGAAAAATTTCCCCAATCAGGTGCAACATATAGGAACAGGAAAGAAGGAGGGGGACACATAATCCTCAAACAGACACTTATATGAATAGACTGAAAAACAGAGCTGCCCCTTGAAATTTATTACATTTTGGTTTGAGGACTGTTATTTGTAGGTCCCCTCTTTGCTGCATGACTGAACATTCAAGAATAAGACCTTTAGACTCAAACATGACTTAACCTGATAAATTTCTAACTCAATTTACAGCAACGTCATGCATATGCTAAAACCCATCTAACATAAATATTTAATGAAGAAATAAACCTGCCAGAAGAATAAATTTACAGCACATTTAGCATACAGCATTTTAGAGGTGTCTGCCAAGTAGGTTTTGCTGTCAAGACAAGGTTTTAAACTGCCAATAGTTTAAAAGTTGTAATTTTTCATTGCATTTCATTCGTAAGCTCTGCTCCTTTTAAGAGACTCCAGGCTGTCAAGGTTAATTGAACCCTCAGGGCCCTCAGAATGAGTGTACTCATTCGGGCTCTGCAGGCTCCAGGCTCAGCTCCCTGATTCTTTTGCTCTAAATCTTATCTCAAATTATCTTTTTCATAAACATAATTTCAACTTTAATCTCGACAACAACAATCTGCTGATCTAATTCTCAGCTTTAGACCTGTATCTATCTGCCCAGACCGAAAACTCTTTCTGGCATTTCATGACCATCTTAAAACACCATATTCAAATAATGAGTGGAGTCAGACAAATTCTAGACAGCTAGAATTTTGTTTTTGTCTAGACAGCACGACCTGCACCCATGGATGACACACTCATTAACATTTTACATCCAAACTTTTTGAACTGCTCTGCTTTCTGCCATCAAACATTTTATAAGACCTGGTCCTTGCAACAGTCCCAGAGATATTTCACAGAGCTACTGGCATATTTGCCTCAGTTCCACCAACCTCTGGTTACACTTATGACTGCTGGCTGGCTGCTTCTTACTTCCTCGTACTTGTCTGGGGGCATATCAGCAGAATCACTGTATTCTTCATTCAGGATTTAAGCAGGCTGGTTTTCCATCGGCCTATCAGAAAGGGATTTTTCTGTATTTGGAAGCCTGAGATCACGCAACTCAGTTTTACTAAAGTCAAATGCTTTTATCCAGAGGTTGGAATGAGTATCGAGGAAAGGAGAATATAAGAAACCAAACAGCTATGCTTATATTTAGCCTGATCTAATTTTATGCTTCACTTCAAACAAAATTAGCTAATTTTTCTTGCTAAATTATTCTAACACCTCTAAACCAGCTTTATTTTCCTAGCAAGTACAGGTGTTTCATTGTGCTTGGAGGCCTTTCTTTTCCTTAGGAAAACTGATGTTAAGAGAAATTTAGCTTACCTCCTTCTGAAAAGAACTTTTAAAAAATTAACTTGTCAAGTTTTCTGTTGGAAATGTAATTCTAGTGAAATTAAAAATGTCAATTTTGGATTTCTTTTGTCATTCAGAAAGAATGAGACACCTCTGTACTGGACTATTTTGCATAATAAATTCCACTAGCTGATGAATTATGTCCATCGGGGGCTTCTCTTCAGGCCTAAGGTATTCAGTCTCTGGTCTAAGACACAATGTTTGCTGATGCCCTTAAAAAGGATGCATTTTCTCCCAAAATAACTTTGTACAAATAAAACAAAATAAATTCAATTTTAGAAAAAGTCATAGCCAGAAAAATATAGCTTGAAAGTTAAACTGAAAAAGTGAAAAGCAGAAAGAGTTCTAGAGTCATTAAGAGTCTTTCTATTGACACAAGTGAGCTCAAATGGATGTCTAAAGTAGCAATCAGTCTAAAACTTAAATGAGCCACTCACTATTATTACCATGAAATTAAAATATTAAAAGCAGCTTCTCAGTTCAGAAATAGTCAAGACAAGTCCTTTACTAAACTGTATTAAAAATAATTGAAATCACCCTAGAGGAGAAACTTCCAAGTCCACTTTCATTTATGTATTTGCACTTTTCAACAGTCTACAGAAGATTTTAATTGATGTGATACTTGAAGCTCAGGTAATGGTATAATTGATGGATTGATAAAGTGATAAAGTCATGTATTTGCCAGTTTTGTAACAAAGTTAAATAAAATCCCCATACTAAAATCTCTGTACAACTCATGCTAAATAAGGAATGATGCCAGGCTGAAGCCATGACATCCAGGTGTTCTGTGTGGTGTAAGACAATGTGGCTGATGAAACCTGACACAGTACAACATATTTGATCAAGAACAGAAATGTAAATTAAACCCTTCCAGACAAGTTAACATATAACCAAGCAGCACTGCTGTACCATTTTTGATTACAAACGGGAGATGTACTGCCACCAATTTGCTTTAATGCTTTTAATCATGATCTTATTAAAGCTGTATCATCCTTGCAGAAGGGATTGAGTCCTTCAATTGTATAAGAATAATTTTCTGATTTCTTAGAGTATCCGCTGCCTCAGGTTCACTTTTCCCTCAGGTAGTCCTTGCCTCCAAAGAGTTTAAGGTATGTTTTTAGAGACTCCATCCACACAAAGTGTCTCAGTTTCAGTATTTCCTCAGTTTGTTGAAATGCACACACACTTTTATTCTTTTTCTTGCACTGAGAACCATTCCAACTAGCGCTGACAGAAATGTATTTTGCTCTGCTTCAGCTTTTCCTGATGAAAGTAGTCCTTTCCTTTTCCCTGAGGAAGCAGTCACCAGAACCAAGTAGGATATTTATTTTAATGCAAGGTACAGGAAGGTATCTGCATTTCTGTTTATAAAGCAGCATCTTCCACTCTGTTCTGTGTCAGGATGGGAATGCTAAACTGCATCTCAATTGCTAAACCTCACTGTGGAAGATTCATACAGCCTTCTGCGCCTAGAAAGGCTACAGTAATTAACTTCTCAATAAAGCTGTAATTAATTATTGACAATTTAATGTCCCTACTTTTAACCTTAAATAACAGGCAGGAATTACTGGCTGTCATCTCTTCTTTAGCACTGCCAGGTGCAGCACATGTGTTTTCAATCAGGTCATCCCATCTACATCAGCCACTTACACTATCCATTTGTATTGTACCTGTATTTTTCCCTGCAGAATAGGGATGGATTCTTCATTTGAATAATTTATGTCCGAGTTTTATAATGTACACTCATAATTTAGTAAAAATGAGCTACCGAAGGGACCTTAGAAATGGATCGTCTCTAGCATTTTCCACAGAAACATGTTTCTCTGCTACTTCGACAAAACAGAACTGTGCTACCTGATATTAAATAGTAGCCACTAAATCGGATGCTCATCTACACCTTCTAAGCTCTTCCTCTACAGCCACTTTGTGTCAGGAGCATATCTATTAATTTTTAAGGTGTCTGGTGTTTTAGATAGCTGTTAAATAGTTAATAGGGATCTACTGCACTTAGTCCAGCAGCATAACTGCATTCTACTTAATAAAATCCTCCTGCAGTAATTATTCTCTCTTCTTTCACACCTCTCACACTGAATTCACAGTTGTATAGATTTCAGAGTCTACAGAAGAAAACTGTACAGCTTCTCCATGTAAATTGCTTTTATATCACAAGGCTCCAGAAACTCTCCAAACTGAACAACAGTTCTACCCGAGTAAAGGTTTGTAAATGTATGATTAACTTACAGAAATAATAAAAAACCTGAAATTATAAAATCCAAGATAATAAATATATTGGTCAAGTTTAAAAGATCTTTCCTAAGCACATGATCTCTTACTACAGGTCTACAGCTTAATGCCTATGGAAAGCCTTAATTTAGTCCAGTTTTAACTGGTACCTTGAAGTTTCCTGAAAGACAAACATTTTCTTTGTGAGAAGTTACAGGAGTTGCTAGTCATAGGGCAGTGGAAAAGTTCCTCTTATTGCTACAATGACCTTAGAATTACTGAGAAAAACCTTAATTACAAGAACACTAATTTTGCTGGACATCAGAGAAGAGAACCTAGGAGATCCAAAAGCCACAGAAGTACAAAGTCAGCTCAAAGCAATCTCACCTGATTTCTCAGCTGTGTGGTGTCCATTTCTGCCACCACAAAGCATATAGGTCAATGCTTCCTGATACCGAAGCTACTGAACTATTTTCAAAAGTTGTCTGGGAGAATAAACAGATTTATAATTGGGGTGTAAAGAGAGTTTTCAGTGGCCAAAACCTACTTTTTTCATAAACTAATTCTCATTTTATTGCTTTTAAAATATGTGTGCTGTCAAATTTGAAATGCCTTCTAAAGAATGTAATTATCACTAAGTACAACAAGCAAAAATTTTCAAAAGTACAGACAATGACTGAGCATTCAAGAATTTTCCTTGCCCTTGACCTTAGGGAAAGCTACTAAATAACCAAACATTATATTTGACTGAAAAGTCTTTGCAGTTTATCACTCATTAAAGAAAAATTAACAAATTACAAGTTCCACATTCTAAATATATTAATGACCAAATTATTCTATTTGAGAAGTACTCAGTGGATATCATGTGTCTACATCTAAGAGTCAAATTTTTAAGTTATAATTCCTATGTGTATCACTAGATGGCATGTGCCCAACTTGTTGGTGATCTCCTGGGTAGAAATGTATGCAGAAAAGATACATGCAGCTAGGGACTACTAGGAAAGTTAAGGCACAGCTTTGAAATCTTCTAATTATTAGCCTCTTCTATTTACCATTTAGGATGAATGGTTTCAAACACAGACATGAAAACAATGATGTCCAAAACAAGGAAAAGCTCTTATTATTTAAATGCAGCTGGGAAAAAAATTCATAGGAAGTCTCAAAGAGCTGCAATTTGCTTATAATTTCTGAGCCAGCTTTCCTGTCCTGATTGTGTATGTGTGTTTGAAGTATTTCAAGTGGTTGAAATACAGAATGATTCAAGGCTTTGCACACTAACATTCTGTTTTATCTTTATTTTGGGAAATACATTTGATCTGTTGAAAGCCTTGGTTAGATATAAAGGGCTATACTGACTTTTTTTTTTCTCTCCATACTCTGGTTTTCAAATGGAAGGAGAAGTAGGCAAGTGAAGACTTGCATTAAGTCAGATCTGGAACAGTATAACCCCATTATTACACATCTAATAGGACAAGAGGTAATGGGCACAAGCTGGAACACAGGAGGTTCCACTTAAATTTGAGAAGAAACTTCTTCTCAGTGAGGGTGACAGAGCCCTGGCCCAGGCTGCCCAGAGAGGTTGTGGAGTCTCCTTCTCTGGAGACATTCAAAACCCGCCTGGACGCCTTCCTGTGTAACCTCATCTGGGTGTTCCTGCTCCGGCAGGGGGATTGGACTGGATGAGCTTTTGAGGTCCCTTCCAATCCCTAACGGTCTGGGATTCTGTGATTCTGTGATCTACACTCAGAATCCCTTGAGTAGGCCAAATGTTTTTGCTTACCAAACAAGTCTTTTAAATATAAGATATGTTTTACAATGAATCTCTAGTAATAGACACAAATGCTTTTGAAATAAGTGTTCAATTGCTCATTCCCAGCTATTTTTCTAGAAATGTTTGTAGCTGATTTAAATGACTGCCTGTGTCAGCTGGTGCAGAGAGGCAGGCTGAGTCCTACGTTCAAAAAGACTACACATGACACAAAGCCCCCCCAACCCCCAGTGCAGCCTTTTAGCATTCAGCTATCCACATCAGCCTTAACAAACAGCAGTGGGCCCCAAGGTTTTCCACCAGACTTAAACTCTGCTATTTGGCATGGAGCTTTTACATTAACCTTCACACAATGCACATCAGTGCATGAGAGAGTTTCCCACGTGGTGAGCTGACAGCTACAGATGCCAAAGAGGGCATGCTGCTGAAATTTCTTTGTTGAAGTCACAAGTTTCCTTTTGCTTGCCTATATTCTGCAACAATTCCTGAAGTTCATCACTTTCAGGCTTTCAGTGAACTCTTATTAAAGTGAAATTGGCATCTTTTGCCTTTGATTTAATTTCTTTTTTTTTTTTTAAATCACGGGCATCTAGAATTAAACAGCGTGACATACAAAATATAAACAATCTACGCACTCCACCCCAAAAAATTCTAACATGTAACATAAGAGCAGACTTTCAGTGTTTTCAAAACACCCTGGACCCTCTTTTATTTAAATAAATAAACAAGGCTGTTTCTAAGTATTTCAAGTAAACAACCTTTCTGTGTAGTAAACAGACAACTTTCTTAGGGCTACAAACCTTATCTTTCCGAAATATAGCTTAATGAGAGCATTTTAGAGCAGTTAGTAAAAACTTCCAAAAGAAACAGTCAAAAAAGTAAAATACAATCATATGAGCCTGAAGTTCTCATTTCTGATTACACCCTCACTTGCAAAGAACAAAGATCTTTGTTAATACACATGCAGAAATTAATAGACTGTGACCTGCTCAGGTTAGGTTAGAATTCCTCAGTGAGACATTCAGATACAAACATTTTGTTCATTGATTCTTGCCATATTCAGCTCAGTGAACATCTAGCCTAGCGAGGTTCATGAACTCATACAGACATCCACTGCCCTGTGGCAGCATCCCTGCTGAAATGCAAGCAAATCCCTTTCTTAACATGCCTCAGGGTCACTGCTCCTGTGGTATCACCTCATCCTGCCCAAAGATTCACACTCGCAGTACCTCTTCCTCCTAGCAGAAAGTCAGATTCTTCTCACTCCCAGAAAACTCTACACCACTCTTTTCAAAAGGGAAACACCGATATCAGTCTCTTTCATCTCTTGCTAGTTTCCTCCTTTTCAGTAATTCTTGCTCATTTTTAAATGCTTTTTTTTCTTGTATATTAGACTCAAAAAGCAGGTTCTTCCAGTCTTCTGTAACTCCTTACGTGACATACAGAAGTTACGTGTATTAATCCCACACACTACTTGCTTGTTAGAAATATTTTCCCTTTGAACAGAAGGTATAAAATTTCCACAGCACTGCATTTCTGAGATGGAAATATACCCACAAGGACTTTAATTCATATATTATATCTGCTATACATACACACACAAGCAGACCATACCAATTTCCAGATTTTTAGTGAACATTTTCAGTTGCAGATTTTAATGCACTGTAAATAAATACACAAATGCAACCAAATGTAATATTTGCTCTTGGATACCATTTGTCAAACAAGAAAGAATTGGTTTTATGTAATATTAATCCAAACATTTAAAACTATGTAGAAGTATTAAATGAATGAAGTAGATTTCTGCCTACAGTGGGAAGTTACATGGTGTTGGACAGTGCTGTAGAAGGCTCATGTGGAATTAAAGTAGATTGAGGACTACCGGTCTACTGCTGTGGTGTGGGCAGCGAGAGTGACACATCACATGAAACGGATTCTAGCACAAGTCAAAATAGTCTCTTATTTTCACTTCATTTCCTTCCACAAGATTTTTACCCTCTTGCAAAGTTATTTTTGGTATTGGTAGCTACCTTTGGGGGGACCTAGGATGTTTCTGCCCACCTTCTATACCCCTCTTCACTTGCAGTTTCCTAATAAGGATCACAAAGAGGGAATGAATTATCCAATGGTCATAGAGATGGAAAGCCTAGTTCAGTTCCTGCTCCATCAAGAAGCATATCTAACCAACAAAACACTGACCTCACAGGTCGCCTCCAAAGCTGAAGATGAAAGATTTGGAGTGGTTCTACAGTGAAGAAGCAGCCTCCAAACCTCAATATAGTTACTAAATCAAACACCACTGATAAGGCATGACTTCTGATGGAGCCACCGTCTAAGGAACTGAACCAGAACACAGCATGTATCGATATAAAACCAAGATAAACATAGTTTTTACATGGTCATTGCAGTGTAAAAGAGACTACACAGCATATAGGAGAGAAGTACTCCCCTATACATTATAAATTGCATAGTCCAGACTATACCCAGGCTAGATTGTTCATGGCTATAAAGGAGGATTGTTGTTCTGCTCTGACCATTGTGAAGCCAGTACAGTACTATAGGTTTTCTATGAGTTTTTTAATCTACAGAATTATATAATTTGCTGATATTTGAGGGGTGAAATAGAAGGGTCATGAAGTATTTAATGCGTAATGCATCTATAAACAGTCCCAACTCTAATGTACTGTTATTCAGCAACGTTAAATCTGTAGAAGAAAATCCCATATCAGTTAATCTCCTTCTCTCAAATACTTACTTTTAACAAAACGTAGTTATTTTCAAGTGAAACAGCATGTCTGCACATACTCAGCAGTGCCAATATTGTGAATTCATGCAGAAATGTTATTATAAAGCAATGAATTCATGGGCAGTTTAGTGCAATTAATGCATGATGAAAATAAGGCAATCACGGAGATCCAGTATAAAGAAAAGATTATACACATAGAAATAATAGGGTGTTAGAGGTGCCTGCACACCTCTGTGGGCCTTATGAAGGTTTTTTGCATTTCTCATATTAAATGAAAGCGGGAAGGTGGAGATCAGGTACAGAATGGTGGCCAGACATGCCTTTTACCACATCTAATACCTTCAGGACTTCATAACCTACTGCAGAAGGACTGCAGATAGCTACTTGGGGTATCAAATGTTAGACAACACTCACTAATCCTCAGTTATAAGGGTTCACTGGCACTCTCCACAGTCCAGGGGAGTGAAAAGAGTACATTTCTCAAGTGGGAGCATGGGAGCTAAACTCATAGTCAAGCTTTCATGAGGAGAGGCGAGCTCATCTAGCCACACAAAACAGTTATGTAGTCAGAAAGAGAGAGCGCAAAACCTAACCGGTTAATTAGATTTATGCTGTACTGCTTTTCTTCTGAGAAAATTTATCCTCAGGCAAATTATCCACTGTAGTCTCTTTTATTGTAAGAATCAGCTGGCAAGAGTAGACACCTAAATGTAGTTGTGAATGTTTATAATAACAGTGGAAAAAAACATTTTGGATAGGCTTGGATTATTTTTAATTACAGTCATATATGACTGGGGAGATAAACCCTCACAAATCATCCTGTTTCTGGCTGGGACAGTTCTACTTGATCCACAAGCAGAATGGTAGGCCTGGACCCATCAGGAGATTTAGGACAGTAGATTCTCTTAATCTTTTTCTGGCATCTACTGCCAGCCAAATATTGACAGTTTTGAGGGACTCCAGGAAACAGCAATGTAATCTTGTTACTCTCTCTCCAAACTCTTTGTACATCCACAAAACACCCTTAATTATCACACACCTGCCAGTCTGCTAATACCCCCAGCAGAGGTCAATGTTTTAATAGCAGTACTACTGTAAACACCAAAGGTAAAAATAGTTTAATATTAAATGCCATTAAATTTAGACAGTTTTGAACTAATTCTTTGATCAGGCTAGTTACAGAGAGGGCATTAATGAAACACTAAAGGCCACAACAAAAAGCTACAGAAGGTACTTGCTCGTTTCATTAATAAGTAAGATAAATACTCTAATGCCTTTCTAAAGTTTCACTGCTCTCAATACTTTGAAACAGGCTTTGCACCTGACACAAAAGCTCCCACAGCACTAAATGCTCAAAAAAACATGTATTCATTTTGTGCAAACCTACAGAATGATATATTTACATTTACATTCTAGGATGCACTCAAAGAAGACTCAATTTCAGCAACTTCAGATAGAGGCCAATCTCTCCCTGATGCTAAGAAACATGATTTCAAGAGAGATGACAAATTAAAAGCAAGAGAAATTTGGCTTTTCAATAATGAATCAGTAGTGCAGATGAATCAGCGTTTATATCAGTTACTTTACAAAAGTCATCATCATAGGTAAAACATCTGCACATACATCCTCTCAACTTCCAGCTCCATTACTTCAATGAGTTCGAAGGACTAGCATTTTATACGAGGAACTGTTTTTCAAAATTAGGTTCATTCATGGATGTCAAAATGCTCTTCTAGGTTCATGCTATGTCATACACATCCTGTCAAGTTCAATTTTAACTTGGACTACCCACAATTTAAAACCTGCCGGTATTATTTTCTGGACTTCACTGAGAGAATCTAGATGATGAGCAGAAAACCATTAAAAAAGGTATAGCGGAAACTGATATCACAAGATGTATTCATGACCATTATGAATAGAGGTGCACATCAATTCGTTCCTATGACTGAGATATGAGTGAAATCCAATTTGCCCAGGTTTCATTTTGTAAACCTAGGTGAAAAGAAAATAAATTTGTTCCACAAATAAAACAGTTTTTTCGTACTGGAAGAAAATCAAATTCACAGTCAAAAGCCAAGATTCAAAACGTCCATACAGAATTAATGAAAACTAGGCAGACATAATCAAAGCATTGATTTATTTTGTTGCCACAGTTGTAAAGACATCTTTTAAAGCTTGTCCTTTTCTGCAGGTCACAAAAGAGAAAGGTGCTACCCTTTGCATGCTACCAGTAGCTTGTTCTTTCTTAAGTGTTTGTTCTGCCTTGCAAACCTGATCAATCAGGTTTATAAGGGTTAGCTTTCTCCTATAATTCTATTCAAATGCAAAAGTATTGTTTCTAAACAAATAGGGAGATATCCCTCCAATTATTGTTGTAAATGCAAGTCAGTGGAATACTCCAAATATCTCTGTTGCTCTTCCTTGGCACGCTGACAGACTAGAACACTGCAACCACTTATTGCAGAATGGCTCCAATGTGAGGGTTATGTACAGACACAATCTATGCAGAACAGAAAATCTGATTTACAGAATGGACTAATCAGCCAGGCTCCATGCTGCTTGGAAAAGTTACAAAAATCTTCAGATTTTACCTTTTGTATTATTACTACTAGGTCAAAGAAATGTAAATCCCCTAGACCAATATACATCATAAAAAAAATAAAGAACTGCAGAGTTAGCCCTTATTTAAACTGATCGACTATGAATACAAACTTGCAACCCAGTATAGACTGGTCACTGGTTAGTATAAGAAAATCAGAATAATGCTAGAACACAATACAACAACATCACCAAGATTAGAGTTCAAATTAATAGCATTATCTGACAACATGAACCACTTAAGAAATGTTGAATTATCACAGCAATCTCTATTTTGGAGGATGATCTCTTCTCTCTTAATAGAACAGCATGGGAAGTCAAGATTTTACTGTTGTTACTTTCATGAAGTAATTTTCTTTCTGAATGCTGTAAATTTTATTTTTCCATGACCGGGTATATTTTCCAGAGAAGTTAGGGATATGCAGAAGCGTAGAGAGAACAGAGCAAAAATTGCTTGATGTAGTGGACAAATTGCATGATTTTTTTGCATCTCTAGATATAAACATAACCAAGCCAAGCACTCTTGAAAAAAGGAATTCTTTAAAATGTTAATTTTGTTTACCAGCAGAAACATGTTTCTTTGAAAGAGATGATGTCTCTTAAACAGGTATCTTTAGCTCTCATACCATAGCAGGTTTCTATTCCATTGTGCAGATAATAATTTTAGTGCAGTTATACTTGCTGCATAAACTTTCCCCTTAAACACTAGGGCAAGCTGTATTCTCCCCAAGATATACATGTATTAGTCCACCCGGTGTGAATAAGACACAGTTTTTATCAACAAAAGACCTTGCAGAATGAAGGTTCAAAGGTTAGAAATACGAGTACCAAGCTAAAAAAATGGAAGAGAGTCTTGGCAGATGCAGGATTTTACTTAGAAATCATCTGCAAGATGAACAGCAGAAAGAAACATTTTTCCATAAATATATTCTTTTGAAGGGAAAGTTGAAAAAAAGAGAAATAATGGTTCAGTTTCTTTGCTGGTTTAGCTCCATGAACTAAGTATACTCTGTCTATTTACAGAAAGGGAGAACATTCATCTGAAGCGGCAGTTGCTGTGTTAGTTGCCCCTTTTCAAGGAAATGTTAAGATGGCAAAGCAGCTGCCTCTCCTGTTTCTTAGTATTGCTTAACATTCACTTCAAATTTCCAACCCCACACACCCTAAAACCAAAAGGTAGTATCAAACAAGTCAGGGTAAATAATATAGAGATCTATCCTATATCAAAAGAGTTTTTACATAAGAACATATAACATATAAGCTGCAAGTAAGCATAAACAGTTACTTGGCATAACATGCAAATAATCTATTCCATTACTGTAGAAATATCTTAAGCAAGACTGTAAAAGTAATGCAATGATTCAGAAAACACATTACTGTTCAAACAAAAATATTAGGCATCTGTGTTTGCTAAATACGGTTTCCTAATTTATCAGAAACAGTTTCTTTCTCAGAGGCTCATGCTATACAAGTTCCCATGTTTTTTCATCGTTAATATGAAGTCACTCTCTTGATTTGCACAGTGCTGCAAGTTTTCTGCTACATTCTTAAACTGTCATAATAAGATCTAAAGCAATACACACAATGACCTTCAACCAGCTTATGAGTCGGTGAGAAATGAATGTTATTATATGTTTCAGATTTTCCAGTATTTTATACCATCACAATTTAAAGAAAAATTAATACAAGATTTCTCGTGATATGCTTAATCCTTTATTTGGATATTGCATGAAATTCCTGCCAATTCTATTGTTTCATATCCTGCTATGTTTGAACAGATGCAATTGAAACAAAAGCCACTAAATTGTCATTAAGGGAAACCAATCCATCAATCAAAAGGTCATTAGGGGCTTACCTGAGAGCTTTGCTCTATGGTCCTTCTTTTTCAGTGCCATAACAAAAAAAAAAAATTAAAAAATCTAGTAACAAATGCTAATTTTAGTGCATTATGTTCTATATCCTCATGACTTACAGAAATATGACAAGCAGCTGTGTTCCACACTGCTTTCAGAGTTTCAGTAGATAAAAGTTGTAGTCACATAATTATTTTTATTTACTGGGAAAATAAAAGTTTTACAGTTTACATTTATGAAATTGCATTCCATCCACTGCAATCACTTATTTGCACGGTATCACTGATAACGTGGAATTTAGCTTTCATGGGAACGACCATAAAGGAAAATCTGGGGCTAAGGTTTAAGCATAGAGGAAAATAGAAAAAAACAAAAATCTCAAGACACTGAACTTAAGTATGGATTGCAAATTAAAAAAAAAGAATATTAAAAATAGAGCCTATCATGATAGCTCTGTTGTTTAGGTGAGAAGGCCATTTTAAATAACTCACTTCAGCCTCCAGTATTTAGTATCATCTCCAATCCTGAAAAGCTCAAGCTCACTAAATCTGTAAAAAGACTTCAATGGCAACATGGTGTATGCTTTGTTGAAAGAGAAGAATCTCTGACAAGTTGACAGCCCTGCCTTATCCAGGGCTGGCAACACATACTTGTGTAAGAACTTTCTATCAGTATGGGCAGAGTACAAATGCCAAAACGTATCTCTTGTGATTCAGTTCTGCTGCTGCCATGCTGCTTCCACGGCCAGGCCATGGGAATGTAGGTATACCAGTCTTTTAGCCATGGTAAACAATATAAGCATCCTTTTACAAGACCCTGAATTAAAGGCTCAGATACCAAATTCCTACTAAGGTGATTCACAGAATTTCTCACAAATATTCTCTTTTGTTTCCTTTCATACTTCTATTTACACTGGGATACAATCAAAAACTGCAGTGCATTCATTCATATTTGGTCTTGACCGTGGAAGTATATATAAAATTCAGGCTGCACGACTAGCTCATAAGCAGATTTCAGCTCCTTTTCATCTTTTCTGGCCATTTAACAGCTTGTAAGAATGCTGACTGGGATTTTCATATTACTTCACTGTGATGATATATTTGTTTTTCTAATTCTCTATTGACAGTATATTGACAAGACGCTCTGCTACACTACCCATGATCATATAGCAATGTGTAATTGTACTGAGAACCAATAGTAGTTTAGTCACGGATTTGAGTTTTAATTGCTTTCTTTGAGTAAACTTACTCATATTGACAATTTGAGCTGTCTTAGTCTACTCATGTTGTTCTATAATATAATTTTATTCTTTATTGACATAAATACCCTATAACCAATTTTGTTAGCCATTAGGTATATTTCAGCCTTATTCAAGTTTAATGATCTAAAAAATAAGCAAAATCTTGAATCAGTAACTAAACGATAAACACAACAGAAAAAGTATCTTGGTGTGGTGGTATTTAATGTAATTTTTGCATTTAAAGCCATAAGCTATATTCATTATCATATGAACTATGGCAGCATGCATTTCTGTTACAGATGAACAGGGAAAACACTACCCTACTTGATTAAAGCTCATTCTAAGCCCCGCAGCCTTTCAGTACAGGATATAGATTAGAGTTCCCTGACCTACCATGACAACACAAATACAGAAAGGATGAGATAAGCACTGCAAGTGCTCACTCGTCCTTGGTCACTGATTATTGCCATGGATGGAGACAGAATCCTGGGAACTAGACACATGTTTGGGTTTGCCCAGTACAGTTGTTCTTACATTACTGTGCTCAGATGAAGTGTCTTTTAATGAACAGCAAATCATCCATTGTTTATAGAAAGAATCTGAGGGAAAAAAATAAACAAAAAAAATAAAATTCTGCGGGCATCCTGAAATTGTCACAGAGGTTGTCTCCTTCAGGATGACTTGGGAGCTATGACATTCTCAGTCCCTGCTGACTGTAGAAAGAGGCAGATTTCCTCTCACTCTCTAGAGGTCATGGATCAAGATTTTTACTTCTGATGACTGAGGTATCTAAAGGTGACTCTGAGGCCACAACTGACACCTGCTGGTAATCCAGAGTTTACTGTGAGCTTGACTTAGTCTGCATAGAAATACCAGCAAAGCAAACTTGGCGTGAAGTAAATTAACAAAACATATGGAGGAATACCAGAAGAGAACATATTAGTCAGAAAGGTTATAAGGCCCTTCTTTTTGGGCTACAAAGAAGAAAAAAATCTGACGTTAAAGTATTGGATTACCTCTAATAACAAAAGGTAGCTAACCTGAATAGCAAAACCTGTTTACAGAACTCCTTAAAACTAGGGGGCTTTCAGATCCAAGTTTTGTTTGAGATATAGCTCCATGTATGATGAATTAATAATTCAGTTTCCTACACAAAGAATCCATAACATTCATTAGTGATCAACAAACAAATCAGTGGCTGACCCAATCAGCTTATCCTGGAAATGCAAAGCATCAAGGAAAAGTAAGAAAGTACAGAACTGTCCCCTATGTTCAGAAGGGGAGGGAGGGAGTCAATGGCTGGAAAGGTGCTAGCAAACTGAGGAGAAGCAGCTGGGGTTTGTGATTTTGTTTTGATTTCAAAGGATCAAAGCACCACAGAAAAGCTGAAAGGACTTGTAAAAGATTATCCAGCTTGACTGGGCAGCATCGTTGACATCCAAAGTAACTTGCCAAGCGCCTAACTTGTTCATAAAGACTTTGGCTGAGAAAGCTGAAACACACACCAGTGAACAAAGCAGGGCTATCCTGTCCCTCTGTGCTTAGCTCCAGACCATTGTGACAGGTCTTTGAGATATCTCACCATTCTTATTCAAATCTTATCACCCACCTGTATGCTTTTTGCTATTAACCATTCAGGTTATGCCAATTTGCGACCCAGGAGAATCTGGTTTCTACAGTTGAATTCTTTCAGCTCTTATGCCAACTTCAGATTCCAAAGATGACCATTAGTATGTCTTCCTGGTATTGCAACTAACATGACCTGTAGCAAAGTATCTCAATTGCTTTCTATTTCCTATGTTACTGCATCTCAATACATTCTTCAAAAACATACTCCTAGAGGGCACAAAGAGGTATCTAGCAGGAATTTCAGCACTTTATTCTGTGGATGTGCTGAGCACTAGATTTGCACAGTTGCTATCAGAGTAAAAACAACACATTCCTGGACATCTTATTTTCACAAGCCGACTGCCTTAGAAAAACCTATCGTTAACATATGGTTAACCAAATCTGTTTCTGAAGTCTTTCTACTTTATTTTCTGGGATATTGTTCAAAAGAAGCTGTTCTTTGCTTTCTATGGGTGGTGATAGTACACAGAATGTATCAGGAAATCCTAGCTCCTGTCATTTAGCATCTGAATATAATGAGACTGGAAAACAAGACTGAAGTGTTAAGACAAATATGTTGTGGTAGTTTAATTAATAAAGAAAAGCTTTTTTTCTGTATCCGTGTAAGAACACAATTGAGGGAGCAAGCAGACAGGCAAAAGTAGGCAAAACTTCCACAAATAATGTACGTTCAAGTACCACTAAATTTCCTAAAATATATTTTCCTATCAAAATCCAGAGTAGGCTGATGGGAGTCATTCTTCTAGCCTCTAATAGTCATGAAACAGCTTAGCTGCTACTTTAATAAGTGCTTTATATAGACATAAACATCTACATAAATTATATAAATATATTTTCATATATTTATGAATAAAATTTTGCCAAATTCTAGTCTTCTATACTTCATAGACAAAATTTCCGCTTAGAGATCTAATTTAAAAGACTAATTGCATTTACAGAGCACATGGGATATTTTAAAATACTCAGATTTTTTTATTATTATTTCCAAAGACATATCTGGCTAGTGGCAGGGGTTATTAAATCAACAACTGTGATCATTACCATTTATGCAGAATGAAGTACAGCTCTCTATGGCTTCATTAATTTCCTTAAAGTAATGGGAGTTTTATAGTCTAAATAGATCTCTTTATTTTTATAGGTTCAGGTTTTAATGTATTTGTATTTAAAAGAAGATAACATTTTTCCTTGAAATGTGTGTGAAACTGTGTGTTTTGATTTCTGAGACAACACAGTAACCTATGAGGAGATAAGGACTGCCTCTTACCCAATTAGGTTCTAGCTGTCAAAAGACAGTTCTTTAAACTGTGGTATATAACCACTAACCACATTAGAATAGCTAGTGCAGTGTAATTTGGGTACCAAATTCCAGCCGTAATACAACTATCTACTGTGCCAGAAGCTTCATTTGAAAGTAGACTTCCATCACTGTGCAGAGTACCTTTCATCATTTCCTGCCATTCACTGCATTGGACTCATACTGACCAACAGGACATGAGAATAAAAACCTTTAAGTTGGAAACTAAAAACATACAAGAAAATCAACATTTTACTTATCCACTTTTCCTCAACTCTCTCCATTTTTCTGACTCTTCTATCAAGTTTTTACCACTGCCACCATAACAATAATGTTAATAATGTTAATAATATTAAACCCCTCCACAAGTATATTTGTTAAACAGTCTTAGAAATAAAAGTATATGATAGTATTACTACATCTGATGCATGCAATAAGAAAACCTACTTAAGCTGAAAGCATGGACAAAAAAGAAACCCAACGTGACTGTTCCAAATGTATTTTTTTTTTCTTCTTAAAATGCATAAAAACACAACTTTCCTTCTCGTAACTAGCTCTGACACATCCCCTGTCAGCATACACTTCTTGCCAGGAAGCAATCTTCTCATTTTTCCAGCCATGTGACAGTCTTTGCAGCATTATCTAATCGAGATGAACAAACATCTGCCATGTGTTAGCACCCATCTGATAACAAACTTGCAATGATAAGGCTACAATCAATTCTCATCAAATCTTGCTCTAAGGTCATTTCCAGATGCTGTGACATATAATCACAAAGTGCAATCAGGCTGACTTTGAAAACTTCGTTTAAACAGGTGGTCACCAACATTCGGATGTTTTTAAGCACTCAAATTTTGGTTTTGTTTTATTTTTCTGTCATGTTCTTTTCAAAATTAAATTCATTTCTCAGTTAGGTACAGTTTTCTATATACCACAGAAATATTCTCTACAATAATTTGCTCAGTAATATTCTATAAGCAAAAACCTTCACAGAGAAAATAATAAATCTCCAATTTTTTCAGATGGACCCTAATACCACAATACTCTGAGTTTTCACAGTTCTCTGTGCTTTCACAAAAGGATCTTTTATGAGTTGCCTTATGATCAAACAAGGTCAAGCAGACTGGCAGTGCCGAGTTTCATTCAGCATCCCAAACACTGTACATCACCAGGTCACCAAGCAGCCCTCCGTCCCAGCTAGCACTTCCCATCAGCTTCACCCTAATTTGCCATTGTGGTTTCCTCTAGTGTCTTACATGTTTTTCCTCACATACATGGGAGAATCTCTGTGACTTAGGGTATACTTCAAGGCCCCTTTATACCACAATACCTCTCTCAGAAGTAAACATATGAGCCATTAACAATTCCACTTTCATATTCCTGTTGAGACACTTCTCTTACAGAAAATTTACTGTGTAGGATGCTAAATGTTAGACAAACATCTTCAAGGAGAAATGCAAGTTCAAAAGATTATTTAACTGCAGTCAGATGATTTGGAATTATTTAGTACAGGGTTAGAGGAGAAAAGACAGCTGTTCATATTAGAAAGTAGCATGAGATACTGCTTTGATTACAATACTTCCCAGTGCTTACGAAAAATACCCCTACCATCACAAAGGTCCAGCAAAGGAAATAGAATTTGCATATGATTTATACCTAACTTGAAAAGCACAATATCTATCATATGTATATAATTTTGTTATTCATTAATAGATAACAAAACTTTTACTAATGCAATCTGGAAATAATCTATATTTCAGTGACAGGGGTTTGATTAAGAGATATTACTGAAACTAAAGCACATAGTTCCAGCTTCTGGTCTCAAGACATAATGCAACTACAATGTACAGGCATAATTTTATCCCTATGAAGGAGAGAGCTTCCTCAGAATAAGATACTGCAACTACTAATTTTGGGGCAAGTCCTTTTAGGTAGGGCAGCAACTCTGGACATAAAGAGAAACCTGAATTTCCTGACTAGATGGACTACTCAGAGTCTGCTACAAGGAGATGAGTCCTGAAAAACAAGTAGCTTCATTTAGCAACAGAGTATTTGTTCAAACAAGAGGCATACTAACCCCAGCTACATCAGCATGCAAGTTTAAATATTTTACTTAGATGACCCTTTAAAAACGAAACCATATTTTACTAACAAAACACCATAGACATTTAATCATGGGTCTATAGTAGTAAAACATGAGGGAACTCACTTTCTGAGTTCAAAATATCAACTGCTACTAAGAAAGAATCACGTATACAACCATACCCGTGTAACCTCAGTAATTTCAGATTATAATCTAGGTTCCTCTCATCAATGGAGATCAATATCAGTTACTGATAGTGTAAAGCAAACACAGCCATCAAGTGTGAATCTCCTCCACCACCTTAAGTCAAGCCAGAAACTATTTGAAGAGTTCTCACCTACATCACCTAATCATGAATGGTGAGTGAGCTTTTATTCTTAAAAGGAAACACATGTTTTACCACCCAACCTGAGGGAAATTGCTAAACAGAAGGACAACAAACATGACCGGCAATTTAAGATTATTTTATGAAGACTGTTTAAAAGACAGTGTGGAAGATGAAATGTGTGTGCTATTTAAGACTTTAAATGTTAAAAGGAAGACACCTAGAGTAGACAGGAAGGACAGTTAAGCCTAATAAATCCATTAATCACAGGTAGACTGCTCCTACGGAGGTTAATTTTAGCTTTGCATCAATTTCTATAGCAATCCATGGGACTAGGTTACCTTTACAATTTTGCAGTTCAGGACCTTACTGCAAAAATTTCCCTTACTCTATGAATTAAATAATGGCTCTGAATCACTCACAATTATTCTTTATATACAATACCAATGAATAAACAGAAATAAACAGTTTCCTTAAACTATTAAGGAGATGAATGAAATCTAAGTTTCACATTCTGACTACAGCCCTAGTATACTGACAGAACCTTAGGACATGTTAAAATAAGCACATATTGTTTTACAATCCCACAGTTTAATACATTAATTTCTAAAATAAAGCAGGATAATTTAAACTGGGCTCTCTAAGGAAAGAAAAAAGAAAAAATGTAATAAAAATTGTAAATTCCCATTCTTGATTACTCACAAAAATCTCTAGTTTGTGAGTAATTTCCCTTGTGTTATCAAATACATGGACCAGATTTGTCAATAAATCTGAAATCAAGCCAGAATTCTAAGACTCACGACTCAGGTTCTCTTCAGTCACTAAAAACATCAGTTCTGAAAAAGCCAGTAAGATGTGTTGTGGTTGACTAAACAGCAAACAAAAGAGCTGGACCTGAATACTCACCTTGTTTCTTGACAGCAGGGAACAGTAACTAGCCAAAAGCCATGAACTCTGTTCTCTACAATACATGTGTCCTTTCCCCATTTGAATTAATAGTAATCATATGGTCACATACAGGGAAAAATTGCAGTCCCAAGTAGCTAATCAGAAAGACAGCATCATTATTTAAACTGTAGCTTCAAGAATAGTCTGCATCTAAAAAAGACAATGAAAAGTAACTAACTCCTTAGCGCATATTATGTTCTAAAAAAGAAGAAAAAAAATCTGCATATGCAATTATCAGTTAAAAACAGAATGACTTTTTTGGTAAGAATCTGGCTTTCTGTTTTTGCTACTTCATAGGCCTCATAATTTGAATGTTTCAGCAGTCTTTAGGGGAGGACAGAGTCAGCAGGTCTCCAGCCTCATCCAATATACATTCTGGCAGGTTAAAATCAATACACAAAGATTTGTCTGCCAGCTTCTTTATCCTCATTCCCATTTGCTGCTGACTCTGGTCTCTCCCTGAAGTCTGCTGCACCTGTTACTGTCTGAGAAATTTGTACTCCTCCAGTTTACAAATTACTTAAACCACTCCAGTAAAACGAAGGGAAGAAGTTCTCCTTTCTGGCTATCCTAGAACCAAGGCCTCGAATGCAAGCAGCATCTTGGCAAAAGTGCTTGGAGTGGTTTTACAGCTACATCTGCTCCATCTGTTCTTACTACGCTGACAGTACCCCCAGCCAAAAAGATAGCAGTTCAGTGTCCAACTTGTCAGCGTAACTGTATGATTAGTCTGACCAGGCTTGTAGTAAGTAAATTATGGAGATTTTACATAGTAATTTTGCTATTACCATTTCTCATATCCTCCCGTCCCCCAGGAAAATATATACATATATGCATATGTATACATATGTGTAGCTAGACAGGAGTGTGTCTTTATACATTTTTCACCCCCGCAGATGTATGAGCAGCCTAGAAATGACCTGACACCAAGTTTACTGATGCTATGATGCAGGACATCTCTAGAGGTTGTAACATCTTGTTTCACAAAGAAAAAAAACCACAAAACCAACAAAACAACCAAGCAGCACAAATCTGCTTAGGACTTTTTACTAATTTGGATCATTTGCTACTAACAGTACCTGAATAGTGCCTCCTAGGCACCAGCCAAAACAAAGGGTGCCCTACACTGTCTCCTATGAAGATAGAGAATTATTTCCTGAATCTTTTCCTTGCATACAGGAAAGTCTACCCTGCCTTTAAGGGATTTATCTATTTATTTTCCACTTCTTCCATGGGCTAAAGGAAATAACTAAATGAGCAATCTTTGTTCCCCTAGGATTTTGGGGTCTCTAACTATGAGACTAAAGTCTAACCATGAGACTATGTTAGCCATTACATGAGATGTCTTACTGTGCACCAAAACAAAGGTCAGACATAAACATGATCTTGGATCACCCTCTTTTACACCATTATTTTTCAAGATGATCCCTGTGGTTTCCACTTTTTATGACCTTATCAGTATTGCCTTTTCATCTGAGTAAATTCTACTCATTTCCACTGGCAATGCCAATCTGGTCTGAAATAATCCTAATTATGTCATTGCATGCAACCCCCAGCACTAGAGCAATTAGGCATACAGAAACAAGGATTCTGTAAGGCATTCAAAGTTGCAACTATTTTTACCACTGAAAAGGCTTCAAAAGAGAAATACTGCAAACTGATGGCACTGCAGTTTGTTCATGGCTGTACGCAATTCTAACAAGATTTAGCAAATGCTCTTTCAGTTAGGAAACTCGGGCGAAAAACTCCGTAATGGTCTTTCAGATAGTTGAATAATTCCATAATTCCTCTGTGTAATTCAGGTGACAAACCAAAAGGTTGCAGCAGCATGAAACTTTAAAGCTTATAATAACAGAATATACAAATAACAGTATTATATTAGACGTCTAGTATTTGTGTCACTGGATTTCCTAGGCATATACCGACAATAAATTATATTTTTATTATTATTTTGGGGTGGTGTTGTGGTTTGTCTTTTCCAAAACCTACATAAGCTTATAAATGATACACCACTCTGTTTTATCTGGCCTGGAGTTAGTCTGATTTGTTCCATATCTAGGGTGAATATTTTTCTCTTAACACTTCTACTGGGAATCTTTAAGCATGAAAGACATCATTTCCACTATGATTGCCTCACCAAGTATTGTCTGTTCTTGCTACAGACGCTGAAACAATGAAAAATAGTAACAACTAAACCCCATCACCACTGAAAAAATACAGGTTTTCTTCCAAGTGATGCATCAGCTCTGACACTTTTGGTATTTATAAACAAGTTCAAATAATTTATATCAAAACTGAGACAAATTAAATCAAGATCTGAAAAAAAAGAAGAGTGTGCTTAGTTATAAAAAAACCAAAAACCAAAAACCAACAAAAAACCCTAAACATCAAGTGTTTGTGTCAGGTACTCCTTTATGAATTAAAACTCCTTCAGAGTCTGTTTGTAATGTTGTAGAAACACATCTGACAAAGAAGAGTAGTTTCCTTTGGATTAGCAATTCATTGGCTTGGGCTTGTTTCTGTATGTTTTTTTAAAGCAGAAATCCTCCATCTGTGTTGCTTAGTCAGGTAATAGAATGTGTTTCTGCACCTTACTTCCTACTTCCTGCATTTGATAAGGTTTCAGCTTTACCACTTAGCATTTCCGCGATATAGAAGGTAGAAACTAAAAATCTAAAGAGGTTTTTTGCTGGGAGGGATGAGGGAAGCTGGGAGAAAAAGAACATTATTTCAGAGTTTTTCAGAAGCGCTTTCAGGAAACATTTTGATTCTTTTTCATAAAGAAGTTTCTCTAAGAGGCATCCTGGAGAACGGAGTCCTGATAACTATCCTTTCCATATGAACTCCATAAATTCCAACGCCTAGAATGAATAAAAATACAAATGATCTCAGACACTCAAACAGACAGATCACCTGGGGTTGTTTCCCTCTGCAGTGTTACTTGGCAGGCAGCTGGGCAGTTCTCTTCCCCACAGCTTGCTGCATCTGCAGGTCTTCTGCCCTTTTTCTCTTTCATCTGCCAGGTCAGCTCTCTCTCCATCTCAGCTGACAGGCTGAGGCTCGCTCTGAGCTCTTCGTTCCAAGCTCGCTCTGCCTGTCGCAGAGCTGGCAGATCATTTCGGTCTTTCAGTTACAAGTCCTGTGCCCCACTTACAGGGTCTCCTTTCCTCTTATCTGTGGTCTTTGTTCTCCTTTCTGTCGGCATGTTTTCAGTCCCCAGTGGTTTTAGTAAGTGAACTGGCAGACTGTAAAGCGATTACGCTAATGCATGAGGCAGGGGCACACACTTTCCCTCGTTTTGTGGATAGTCTCCCCATGCCTCAGCCTCCTGGGAGATGCACTCAAGGTTACCAGACGAGGGGGTAGCAAGGAATCAAACTGAGCTTCCTCCAGTTCTAGGTAGAAATTGTATTGTTTAAAGCATCTTATGCATCATTATATATTTAGCACTGTCACTTTTACCACCTATATTAGCTCTGCCACCCACCACTGGATTAGGCTGTATCTTAAAAGTCTCACATCAGTAGCAGCAGAGACTGCATTCCTAAGAGCACTGCATAGACTACAAATCCATAGACTACAAATCCATCAGCTGGAAGAAGGGAAACGTAGATTTGTAAGGAGTGGACTGGTGGTTTTTGATCAGAAACTTGCAGTAAAAAATGCAGATGGAGTGATTAAGAGATTGCTAAAACAATCCTTTAAGAAATACAGGCAAAATAATCCTGCAATGGTTAAAACATGTCATCTTGACATAAAAAGAAGTGCTCTGATTTTTATCAGGTCATCAAACGTTGCTTTTCAAAACACGTTCTAATCTTCATTATTTCCAAACTCAATATTTTGTTCCTCAGTCATCGTTCTAATCCTGTGGAACGCAAAAGAGATTTCGACTGGTTTGACACTTATATAAATTTATTTATTTTTTTTTATAACAAGAACTGACAGCAATTGCTGCTTTTTAAAAATCTGCACTGAATTTATTTCAATAGCTGTCCCAATTCTTCATTTTTTTTTTACAGACCAATGAAAATGCTCTGCTAGAAGATGGCAGGCCAAATACTTCTCAGTGCTCTCGAAACTCCAGTCACAGCTGTGTTGGACCTCAGTTAAAGTAAAAGAAAGGGACTAAGAGATTTCATGGTTACCCAGCATATATTCACAGTTTGTTTTCCTTAGATACGATATAGGTAATGCCTCAAAAGCTGACTGTAGCATCTTGAATGTATTTCTTTTGCTAGGTTATTAAGAGCACCCTGGATCATTGCAACAAAATGCCTGCGTGGAATGACCATGGGCCAAATAATTTCACAGATTGGGAATGATTTTTGGTAACACTTGCTGTGGCCAGACATTATTCATTTTTCTGATGTTCATTGTAATGATGCAATAATGAAGAACTAATGTGTTATTAATGAGGTGGTAATGCCGTATAAACTTCACAGAAATTCCATTATAATTGGCCAATCAGCGTACCATTGTTTTAAATTGTTAATTTGTTTTTAAGAGAAAAACAAGTGTAGTTTTAAGTAAGGCTGAGGCCAGCTATTTTCCAATGACCTTCTAGGCTCTTTTTGAAAAGCTTGGCCAACTTACTCAATCACAAAGCGAGAAGGCAGAGTGGTTTCAAAACAATTATAAAAGCTGCCAATACATTTCATTCAACTCTTCTTACTTAAGAACAAGGCCAGCAATGAGAAAAAAAGAGAGCCTTTGAAGTTCAGTTTTTAATTTAAGGGGTGTAGCTCTAAATCATAAAAACAAGCTTTGGATTAATATGGGCACCTTGAGACCTCTCCAGAGGGCTTGACTTCTGAAGCAATTGTGCTGCTTACTAAAATGTAGGTTTTCTAAAAGAGTCTAAAATTGAGCACCCAAATTTAGTGGTATTTCTATATCCATATTATTCTTACTGCTAGTACTGTGGCTTTGCCCTGTTTAACTAATTGCTAAACTCTTCATGTTAGGAAACCAGAAAAGTAGAATGTAAGGAGTCGCAGGCTGAATATTAAGAAAATTCATGGCAATTCCTCTCCTTAGAGCATCAAATCTTAAAAGAATGTATTTCAAAAAGCCTTTGGTTTAGTAAATTAGTTTAATACAGGGTGGGGGAGCCTTCCAAATTAAGGATGTATTTTCCCATATACTAGCTTTAATATAAAAGTTAACATTTCTGCAGTAATTCATACTACAAACACCCACAGTACCTGCCTGCTGCAGTACTGTCTAGATTTGAACAGAAAAATTCATTTGCTTGAACTCATTGGATTAAATTAGGTTGAACTTTCTCAGAAAGCATACATTTCATGACCGGAGACACTTTTGGACTGTTGTCTTGCTGAGTTTACATTGTGACTGCCTGAATCTTGCTACTCAAGATGTAGTGCAACAATGTCCATTGCAATCACCAGACTCACTAAATGTACGATTTTATGTCTAGAACAGTATCTGTTGTTCGGTATCTCAGTATATTGATATTGTTCAGTGTAGGGTAAAGTACCAGCTACACCAACTCACTCCTTGTACTTCTCAATGCCCTCGTTCTTATCTGTGGTCAAGACATGTAGTTACAGCTTCTCTGCTGAAC
>NW_010205669.1:28899-41999 GCF_000695765.1 Mesitornis unicolor
CTTTAGCTAGGGAACAGATTGATTGAGAGCACCAACGCTGACGTCAGATGTTACACAGTGATGCTGTCGTTTCAGTGGAATGATACTAGGTCGGGCAATTATTAAAAAAAATTAAGTCAGTGAGTCCAGACACACTTTAAGACAATTCTGTTTCCATGAAAACAGAAGTTTCTGTGTCCATCCCATAAGAGAATAAAAATACTTTTCAAAAGTGAGTGCACAGAGATTTTGTCTTCCATTTCATCCTCCTCCTGAATGACTCAGGTGCTTTCAAAATGTTACTGTCATCTTATGACAAATTATCCAGGACTCCTCAGTAGGAAACATCAGTGTGACAAACTGGTCTACCTCCACTAATGCATAACAGCTTTACTGGGTACAGTAGTGTCATTCTGAATATAGACTTCAGTTCAATGTGTGCCAACTGTCATGTGGAAACTAATCTTGTATAATATTCAGAAAGATATTTCAATCTTTAAAATACTAAGAGGCCAATTAAACTGTTCCTAAACTGTTTGGAAATTTAGCTTTGGTATTCTTTTGAGGGAAACTAAAGGAAGGATTCACTATTTTAATTTCTCAAATTAAAGGTGGGTCTTTTAGCTTTGTTTTACCTCCATGTAAGTAATGAATTTTAAAAATAATAGGTTTAAACTGCTTGAACGCCTTAGAGGGAGTTCTTTCTACTAATTTTAGCTAGAGCTATAAGATTTTTTTCAGAATGTAGTGATCTCACAGAATCACAGAATATCAGGAATTGGAAGGGACCTTGAAAGCTCATCCAGTCCAACCCCTGCCAGAGCAGGATCACCAGACCAGGTCACACAGGAACACGGCCAGGCGGGTTTTGAATGTCTGCAGAGAAGGAGACTCCACAACCTCTCTGGGCAGCCTGGGCCAGGGCTCTGGCACCCTCACAGTGAAAAAGTTTTTCCTCATCTGAAGTGTCTCTCAAAACAAAGTGTCAGTGTTTTAAGTTTGATTTTCTAACAAATCTTATAAGCATTCTACATGATACTATGCTTCCTAAGAAACCTGTAATTAGTCTTTCTCATAAAGATTTTACAACTATACTAAAATCTTTCTTTATTACCCTATACTAAGGCTGCCCAAGTAACACTTTGAAATTTGATGTTCAAAAAATGTAGACAGATTTTTCACTGGATGTAATGGGTGGTATAAATTTAACTTCTGAACCTTATCAAAAATTCCATTTACACATTTCTGTCAACCGATTCAGTATATAAAGTTAGTCCGGAAAAAAAAAGACTTTTTACTCTCACATCTTCCGTGTAAAATGAGCCAATTTACTTATTTCCTATATTCCTGAGAAATATTTGCATATTGCATAGGTAGAAAAACGTTTCTAATGAGATCATTAAGCGTGGCAACACTTTCTCTAGTGATGATTTGTTATTCTGATACTCATCTGCAGAAAAAAAACAACAAACAAACCCAAAAACCCCCAAACCATAAAATAAGCAGTCCCTTTAAAATTACTTGACTTAAAAATGGTGCAAGTAAAAAATAATTTTGCTTGAGAACATGCAAGCATTGATTTCAGTCTTCAGGCAATACACTCCTCCGTGTATTTGTCACAATTCAATTTACATCCACCACTAACACAGTATCAGCCCAGCATCTTGAGTCAGCTGGCAGTACACACTAAATAACTAACAGGAGAAACCCCAGTCTGACTTACATCACTACTGCAGGGCATCGCTTGGCAGGAACATTTGGTTCCTAGTGAGCGGATAAGCATGCAGGTGGACTACTGATAATGCTGATAGCAAAGGGGCATTAAAATTGTCTCTCGCCTCACTCCCAATCAGAGCTGCAGAGAGGGATTTGTTCCAGCTTTCCTTATGAAATTCTAATGTTCTTTGAACACATACATTTGCTTTCTTTGTTGAGTTATAGTCTTGTCTTACCTACACCAACAAAAACCTCCAAGAATTAAAGAGTCAAAGAAGCAGATGAGAAGGATCTCAATGTGTTCTCCAAAAAGCCACATTGTGCAGGGTATTATAGCTCATGTCCTGCACATTCCCAAAAGCCACTGTACACTACCCTAAGCACTTAATGTCAGAAAGTTGCTGTTTCTGTAATCCAAAGTGTCTTCACTTTCACAAATCAAATCATAGTGCTGTTTTAAAGGCTCTCCAGTCCTTAATTTCCTCTGTGTTTTAATGGTCACATAACTTCATAGAGGCCTGAATTCTGCTCTTATCTCAGAAGATGCAGAAGCAGCCACAGCGCTATTATAATACTGTACTATTTTGGTTTTCCCACTAAGCAAAACTCCATTGAAACCAACGGAGCAGACGTCCTATAAATTCTAAATGGACTTTGGATCATAAAAATAATACATAATGAATTCTTTCCAAGCAGTTCACAGAGCAATGCTCTAATCACATAAAGCACACGAGTAGCCATTTCTTTCTAACACCACAGAGGGTTTAGACATGCTCTCTAATGTAAAGCAATTGTATCTCACCATGTTCTGAGTTTAGGCATTTGGTCCCAGCCACTTCTGCTGTAGGTTTTGCCAGAAGGTGGGAACACAGAACAAGATTTTCTGTTCCCTTCCTTTGCCCAAATACCAGGAGCAGAAAAAGATAACTGAGCAGAAAAAAGGTAAAGAACCACCCAGCCACCTTGTCCACGTTTGACCAAGTTGATAGCGCCGTACCCCAGCTCCAAGAACCCTCCACATTATTTCAAGGACATTTGTATAAGTGAAAGCAAGTGCAAAGAGATCATGAAAAATGAAATCAAAATCTGTAGTTAATTTGCAAACAATTTTCAAACGAATATTCATAGTTATGGTTTTCAATCTATTTCTAGAAGCATAATCCAGCACTTCTGGACTAGAACTGCAAAGTAATTTTTTCAAAATACAAAGTTGGCCAGATTCCCTAGGATAACTTCTTCCTTTAACATTGCTACAGGAATAATAGAAAATGATCAGCATTCTTAACATCAGATAATTTAAAAAGCATTCAGTTTGATATTTCTGAACATTTAACAAAAATAAGGGGCTTGTATAATTTCCTATTCCTATTGGGTAAAGCTGTGTAGAATGCCTGGAACTGCTTACCGACTCCAGACATTTTACATTAGCTGTGTAACTATTCCAAGAATAAATGGATTATTTTTTTCTTTCCTCTCATCTTCTCTTCTGCCTTCAGATAGCTGCAGTCCTGGTTTTTTCACTCAGAGAGTTGATTTTCATTTAATTTGTAGTGTTTCGGTGAGAGGACACATTGTCAGATCTGCCTTGGAAATTGTATTTTCCAATTGATCAGCTAGGAGAAACTTTAAAGTATCCCCGCATTGTTGCAATGGAAAGGAAACATTTCTGAGGGGTGAATGGGAGAGGAGTGAGGTTAAGGGGGAAAGAAAAAAGAAGAGGAAAAAAAAGACATGGTCAAGGTGAGTGATAGCAATATATGGTGCTTGCAGGCTAGACACCTGTCACATAAGACTTCTAATTGATTTTGCAGCAGCCATCGATTAAATAAACTCTCAGCCTATGCCCACCTAGCAAATTAGTCCAGCATTTCACAGAGAAGAGGGCCTAAAACCAGCATTTTGCTCTGGGAGCTCTGGCCATTCTTTATCAAACAGACTGCTACAAAAAGGAATACAGAATGGAAATCAGGCCCATTACATATAATTTAAACACCAGATCAGACTTTAAGGCATTCCAAGTTATGGTTTTCTTCATATGTAAAAATCCTTCTGCATTATAAATTTCCTAGGTTTCAGCAACAACAAAATTGCCACTAATTCATGAAAACTGTGTTAGTGCCTACAAACCTCTGTCATAAATTATGCATGTGAGTATGGAAATGCTAATGAAAAGAGGATTTCATTTACAAACGATTAGTACAAATTCGGCAGTCACTATAGTTATGCCAGTCTAATCTATTTTCTTGTAGAGCATGCCGTTTGCCAGGTTTTGGCCATTTATTTCTACACCATCGAACATCAACATCACGTCACCTTTTTATTCAAAGAAACGTTCATTTACTTTTTAGGAGGTCCAAGTTAAATGAAGTCTTTGGGCACAAAGTTAACTCTTTTGATTAAAACATCTGTAGGAGGGATGGAATAAAATCGATGCCCTTTTACACAGAAGGAATTGCTGAAACTACTGTGGTTTCTAATACTTCTATTAATGCATTAAAAATATACATATAATCACCTTTATCACAGCTTATTACAGATTTTTCACTCAGCACACAATTTTTAATTCTTTTTTTCCTCACTGCATAAGGGTTTTTCTAGAGATTAGACCTCCCTGGAAAAAACTTAGTAAGTCAGCATTCCAAAAGCATTCTACAGGCCTCTAAAGTAGATAAGAAAAATCCATAGTGCAAGACTTTGTGATGATTTTTTTGTTGCCCAAAGATCCATGCTGGCTGGAAAATCAATAATGCCTTATAGGAAATAGATCTAAATAGAAGTGAAAACATGAGATTCTAGGAAGTTATAAAAACATATTGTAGAAATCACTTCAAGGTTTCTTATTAAATAGAAAATGTGGACAGCAGGATGACCATGGGCCAGCACTGTGCCCTTGTGGCCAAGAAGGTCAATGCCATCCTGGGGTGTATCAGGAGGGGGGTGGTTGTAGGTCAGAGAGGTTCTCCTTCCCCTCTACTCTGCCCTGGTGAGACCACATCTGGAATATTGTGTCCAGTTCTGGGCCCCTCAGTTCAAGAAGGACAGGGAATTGCTTGGAAGAGTCCAGCGTAGGGCTACAAAGATGATCAAGGGAGTGGAGCATCTCCCTTATGAGGAGCGGCTGAGGGAGCTGGGTCTCTTTAGTTTGCAGAAGAGGAGACTGAGGGGAGACCTCATTCATGTTTATAAATGTTTAAAGGGTGAGTGTCACGAGGATGGAGCCAGGCTCTTCTCGGTGACAAACAATGATAGGACAAGGGGTGACGGACACAAACTGGAACACAGGAGGTTCCACTTAAATTTGAGAAGAAAATTCATCTCAGTGAGGGTGACAGAGCACTGGACCAGGCTGCCCAGAGAGGTTGTAGAGTCTCCTTCTCTGCAGACATTCAAAACCCGCCTGGACGCCTTCCTGTGTAACCTCATCTGGGTGTTCCTGCTCCGGCAGGGGGATTGGACTGGATGAGCTTTTGAGGTCCCTTCCAATCCCTAACGTTCTGGGATTCTGTGATCTTCTATGTATTTGTTAGTGGCAGTGATGTTTTGTGGATTTTCTTGGAAGCAGTTGAAGTAGAATCAAAATTTTCTTATGCATTACAATTTGCTACTTTCTGCTAAATCCTTTAGAATATTCCAGGCTGAGAAGTTTCAGCACTGACGTTCACCATTTAGATGCAAAAGGAGACTTTCATCCTTTTGTCTGTATTGTTTTTTTAGGGAAAAAAGTAGAAGACCTACATCTGAAGTTTGGCCTAGTCGATAAAAATACTGCAAGCCTGGAAAGCCTGAAGAATGAGATCACTGGTTCTATAATTCTGGACTGATAAACAAGCCACACAACACTTCAGATGCCTACAAAATCAAACTGCGAACGTGCTATTAAAAAGGAAGTTGTGGAAAACAGACTTCCTTTAAGCCTGGATCAGACAATGATTCTAATTGCACAATCTACCCAGATCAAATACATACATAATGTGCAATGCACATTTGCCTTTGACAGCTTTATTTGTTCATTAAACATTTATGTTAAATGGCTTTTAGCATTCCAGTCCGTGATATTCATCTAAACTTGGCTAGAAAATTAACAGCTTAAGTAGTCCCACATTTTATCATATTAACCTTTCTTTGGATTTTTTACTGAGTAGATGTGATAAAAACCAACCTAAATTGTGCATTTAAAAATTGAATTTTACTAACATTAATTGTTTGGGATTTTTCGTATTATTATGTGTATAACTCCTTTCTCTGATAACTTGGTAACAACAAATTGATTATGATCACTTAGCCTAAAATGGGATTTCTTTTATAAGCAAATCAAGTACATTACTTGGGTAGGGTTTAGCTATCAAATTAACGTTGTAACTTGCTTGGAAACTATTTCCTACCAAATAGTATATGGAAAGATTTCCAGGAAACTCCTGCTATATATAGTACTTAAATTGCATTTTGAAACAATTATTCATACGCTTGTAATTTCTCATACTATTAGCTAAATGCATCTACTGCAAACTTAGCTAAGGGAAGGAGCAGGGATGAAGGCAGAGAGTGAATACTTTCTAACATTTGATGATCAGAGTAATCAGAAGTTACTCTAGAATAGGCCATAACCCTTAGAAGTATAAAACCCAAAATCTCTATGTTTTTTAAAATTATTTGCTGCATAAAACTGTATCGAGGAGTTATTCAAACAGATGTTTTGAAGATGTACATGCAACATGCGTGCCTGAAAACAAGAAAAACCTAAACTGCATGTTGTGCAAAAATATAAAGAACTGGAGAATCTGTGAGATCTTCTAGCAGCCTTACTCCAAGGGCATCTGTTTGTTAAGAGACTCCTGTTTGTCAATGACATTGTGAAGACTTGCCAAAGTGTTTAAATTCGAATGCTATTTGATTATCACTTAATAACTTTAAGCTTACTTTAGAGATATGTTTACATGCAAACAATGCACAGCTAAAGAAGAGACTGGTGTCAGACACTGCAGTTTTAAAGTTCCATTACACACAAGACATGTTTCCTAAGGCAACCACATTTATTATAAAAGTGTCCTCCGATATTTTTTTTAAATAAATTCAGTTGTGTTTATAAACTCAGCTGTTTGTGAATCTGCTGTCTCTAGAGGCACCTATCACCAGTATTTCACTATTTCACAATGTAGTAAATACATGTTTTTAAGGGAAGTGGCTATTTTCCCAAGCAGCTAACAAGGAAAGGTAAGAGCAGGTGGTTGCAGCAAGGAGAGTGCCTTACCTAACGAAGAATAAACACCCTGCTGACTGGCCAGATAAAAAACTTCATTATGTTCACAAACTCCAACCTGATGGCTCAGAAAGTTCTCAGAGAAATACTAAGAAAACAAAACCAGGTATACAACAGTGAAAAAAATATCAGAAGGACAGAAAAAGAAAATCTGAAAGCTTAAAAGCACGAATAATTTGTTCTCTAGGACAGCATGACACCAGTCACCTGTCAGTCCTTTCTTACTAGTACTCCTTTCTCTAGAAATCTACATCTTCATTTCAGCCATATATACCCATACAATCTTTTGTTATTGTTTGCCCTAACGAAACCAAAATAATCTACTCTTATCCATATGAAACTGTACCAACTGATTTGTCTTCCAGAACGATTAATCTTCTTTGCTTCCTTACACATAGACTCCACTCAAGTTGTGAGGGTTCCCTAATGATATACAAAAGTTGAAAATTTGGTTGTCATGTTAATTGCCAGTAACTTGATAAGGTGCTGCCATTACCAGATGTTATTCCATCAACAGAAACTGGCTTTGAGACAAGTCTGCGTTACATAAAATCCTCAAAGCATCCCACTTATATTCTTTCACCTGTTCAGCTGACTCATCAGTCACACGTACTTTCTTCTTTTGGCAACTAGTTTAAACATTTTGATGCACAATTGTCTGATCATGGAGATATGAATATTATCCAAGGGCAAAATTTATTCCTGATGCACACATTCTGTAAAGGAGCTATGACGGTGATGGTTGCCAGGGCAAGCTGGGAGAGAGAGGAGCGGTACAGGAATAACTGATCTGACACGTCAGTTTGACACATCAGACGTTGGATGTGCTGATGCCAGATCACCATCACCCCAGCCTTGTGTTCTTAATTTAATATACATTACAGAAAGCAGAGATGGAGATTCTGGGGAAATAGCAGCAATGGAAATGATGGATGTGCAACCCAAACATTTCTTATGCATGCACCTTCAGGTTTTCTAGTAACTTGGTAATCTGTCAGATCTTTTGCTATAAAGAAATTGCTTAAATCAAAGCTAGCAGACAAAAAGATTTCACCTCTAGTTATATCCCATGTATCACCAAATTTTGGACAAACCTAGTGTCTCTAGCATGTTCACAAGTGTATCTGACACAGAGCATAATTGCCTTATACTGGTGAACTATTTATTAAATACTCTTCTGAAGGAAAGGATCCAGAAGAGAACGAGACATTAAAAGCCTTCAGGAAATGCATCCTAGTGGATTGGTTTCTGGTTTGCCTGAGTTTCCAGCTAAGATTAGTGAGCATGACCTGACTGAACTGTGCAAGACTGAACAAGCTATCATACTTGCAGCTACAAGACTGACAGAAAAGATGTATTCCTCCTTTTTTTCTCCCCCAGCAATCACGCACCTTTGCTGGAAAGTGGCCTCTATGCCAGAATGCAGATGGATGATTAGCTGCACACAGTGCAAATACCAGCTTGGCATTTCAAAAAATTGAGGGGATTCTGAGAAAGCTTATAAATCCTCACAAAAATAGTGATAAGTTTGTTCTTCACCTTATTCATATAAAAAAGGCATTCAGAATGACAGAACAGTCTGATAAATGAAATATAAACATGCTACTTGGGTATTTTGGCCCAACATTTGCTGAATTTCTCACACTTCAGCTCTCACAGGTTTCATATTGCACTTCTCCGGTGGAGCTTAACTTTTTCAGCAGCAAGGCGGACAGAACAATGTTTGTGATTATGGTATCTGATTTATTATCACAGAACTTGTTATTCTACATATACAGTTAATTAATTTGAATTTCTGGTGCTGATGCATGACTGGTTGAGAAAGCACCCTTCTCTAGTTCTGCCTGAGTTCCTGAGGTGCTGCTGCCTTCACCACTATCATAGAAAACTTATTTGGAAGTACACATTCAGTGAATTATCTGGGGCAACAGTGCAGCTGCTCCTCCTAAATTCTTCATCTGTACATGTATTTCATCAGCATTAACAGCTGCAAATTGCACACAGAATTCAGAGAAAAAGAAACCTTTTAGAAAAAGCCAATTTAATTTTTATAATTTTGCTAAGTAGGGTTGTGATGAAATCTCCACTGCCTATTGCAAGAATCAGAAGCAGCCTGTTTTGCTTATGTAATGCAACATGGCTTTATTACTATTACATTGGGCTTATAAAAAAAGGCTTGGATGAGAGTTGCAATGTAACATCTGATGAAAATTTCAGTATCTATACCCATCTTTCAATAAATTCACTGGGCAAAACTGAAGAGAACAGTGTATACTAACCTGATAATTAAAAAAAACCCTCATATTTTCTCCATCTGTTTTTTCTAGTGCCAGATTTTCCACTAGGAAGGCCTTGAAAATTAATACCTCTTGGTGGAAGATAAAAAAAAAGGTACTGTCAGCCCAGAGGCTTCTTTGCTGACTACCAAGGGCAACGGTGATGATGACTTGCAGTGGGGCTACAGCACTATGCTTGAATTAAGGGGCACTTAAAAAGTGCCAACCACCTGCCTCCCAGCAGAATAACTATTTGTATATCTCAAAACTGTACATCATGACATTATTAGGGAGGAAAAGTAAAAATTAAGATTACTTTAAGATTGTTCTCCGAAGAATTTTTTTTTTCTCTTCTCAACACCTGAGTAGAACAGAGATAAGAAATGATTACTAAAAGAAGTTTCATAGCCTCTCTGCTCTATAAGAAAACCTAACAAACTTGAATTTTGATATTACTTTTTAGTTAAAAAATGTTATTTAATGTATAGTTTTTGATTTTTCATACTAAATGTCTGAAAGAGCCTAGAAAAAAATCCCTAACCTAAACTGGGAGCAATCACCATGTTTTATTAACTGTGAGGATTATCTTCTGGAGAGCAATCACAAAACTACTGAATATTTTACTTTTCTCATCTATGATCTTTTCTTCTGTCTCATTACAAAACAACCCAGTGAATAAATCATTCCGCGCCCATTCTGTATATTCAGCTCCTATTAAATACATTGAAAGAGCACTCAGCTTCTCAAAGGGACAGACTTCTCATCAGCATCATCTCTACTGCAGTCTTCAGCACCAAGTTTCTTCCAATCTGCCTATTAAAATTCTACATTTATTTTTAGTTTGATGTATATAAATGTTGTTTTACTGTGCTGCTACACATCACACAGCAATATGCGAATGATCCATGTAATTAAAACTAAGCTAGCTGATTATCTGATATACAGGTTGATGGGTATTTTCTAGAACTCCAAGTTAAACACCAGGACTAAACAACCAGGAAACAAAATTTCCTTAGTAGAAGAAGGGTAGATGAAATTTTCCTCTGAAAATGCTCTGGGTTGTATCTTTAATGGGCATACTGCAATTGCTGTTAGCAGGAAAAAATCCCAGAGAAAGCTACTCTATCCTCTGTCTATTTTATTAGGGGAAGAATTTAACAGTTATTCTACTAATGCTTATCACTAAGACAGCAGCACAAATCTTTCTGTTATTTTCTTTTTCCTCTCTACATAGTTTTCACATGAGTTTGATGACTGATTAGCCCCTGGGTCCATTTATAATCTGTGGTAGTGCAAGCAAGTATAGCTCCAGGAGATGTGTAATCTCATTGTTTGTACCACAGGAGTTAGGATTACAGGTAATCCCATTTTCTCTGATCACAGCAGGTGCCAGTAGAGGTACACAACATTTTAAACAGAAAAATACGGCTTTAGAAGATGTACTCTGATAATATCTGACGGAGGTCTGAGTGGAATGGGAAATGCTTTGTTTGATGCCAGGGTACTGCTCTTCGTAGTGCCCTCTGGTACGGAGCAGCGAAGGTCAGTTCCAAAACCCACAAGTATTTTTGATCAAACTACAAGTATCTTCACAGAAGTTTCCTCATATCTTAAATAATATACCACGTCTCCATCACAGTTTGCTGCCCATGACTCCTATACCACACACCAATAGCAAAGAATACTGTATCATTCACTTCTGATCCTATACCAGAAATTTAGAACCAGCAGCCTGCAGAGGCACAAGGCAAGGTGACCAGGCCTGACAGCATACTGCTGGTTATCACATTTCCATGTGCCATGGAGGAAACAGAAGTCGGGTTCAGAGACTCCTCTCAGAGCTGCCAGTGTTCCTCAGATCAGGTACATGCCAGAAACACTGGCTAGAAAAACATGAAAAGTAATATCCTGGATGAGGTGCTTTGTTGTGTGGCAGGTCTGCTCCTTCCACTTTTGAAATAGCCTGTGAAGCAATTCCAATGGTATGCTATAACAAAACATGAATATACCTTAACATTACTTAAATATATAAACTATAAAAGAGAAAAATGTATTTCAGGTTGACGAAAAGAAAGAAAAAAGGAACAAACATTACATTCTGAAGATTCTATTACTCAGGATTAGTTCAGGACCTTCTTTAATTTTGTCTTTATTTTTCATCAAAGGAACATGGGAGAAATTGCTGTTCTGATATCTAATGAGGATTGACTCTCTTTTTGGTATGAATTAATTGATTGTAGCTTATCTAAATAGAAAACCATACAGAAAATATCACAAACATAATGAACATTTTAAATACACTACTGTCATTTTAGTATGCTACTTGGCTTTTAACACGGCTTTTTCAAAAGAAAGTAGATACAATGTATTTTAGTTAAGTTTGAAGTAGGTTTAGAGATGTAATTTGCGAATTGCCAGAGTCCATTAACCTGATGCCTAGTTAACATATGGAACTGTACCTGTGAGGCAGGAGGAGCAGTAAAAGAGGCTAGAAGCATTAAGCCAAAAAATCTGATTAACTGCTCATTGTGTACAAACCAACCATCCAAAAAAACATAACCAGACCTGAACTGTTAAGAAAGTTAGACTCCATTAATAATAATAATTTTAAAAAATCTGAAAGAGGTGAGACATTACAGTTTCTTTTGAAAACAAATCTTTGTTTAATATGTTCACTGCACTACTGCAGTGTTAGAAGACTGGTTACTCAGTCTTACATTCATAGCTTTCAGGAGGAAAAGTAGCTGTGTAGAAACACAATGATTATCATACCTTCTAGGAAAGCATGCACCAGCATTAGACTGCAGCACAACATAACTAAGGTTTCCTTATTGTCTTATTACTGCCTTTACCACTCATTTCTAACCACTTATGGCTTCTGCCTTTCTTTTCAGCCTTTTTATTTATACTTTAGTGCTGAGATGATATTTAGCTCTGTTTCTTGACACTTGTTGACTAAAACATTTTCCTGAATTTTGCTGTATCGCATGACTTTTAGGATGAACAGATAGTAGAACAACTCACGTTGGCTCAATATCTCCCCCAGTCTAAAGTTTAACTGCTCCCACACCCTCAAACCACATTTGTATCAACCCTCTCCCTTTCCTGCCTCCCTTCCTTTTACAAGTTCTTGCTTTTAGATTGAGATAACATTTTTTTATCTCTTGTCACTTTACCTAGTTCATTTGTGTATGATTCTACTTGGTATAACTAGGCTTTTGCTCTTTCTAACCATGAAGAGGGGAAATGGGAGTAACAGCAGAGTAACTCAAGAGGACAATAACCCATCTGTGCTTACTGTTAAATACATTTGATATAAGACAGATACAGGTAAACTCACCTGTATCAGAATGATTTTTAAAAATATGCTATAGTGTGTGTATATACATTTTTATAATATATATTTATTGTGATGAATCTGAGTGCAATATATTCTTCCTAAAAGGACTGTACAGAAACAATTTGCATTAAAAGTTTTTGTTAACAAAACATCATAGTCTTGAAGAAAAGCTACAGAGACAGGTATTAGAATAGCTGGAACTGATAAAAAAGAAAGATATTGTCATGGCTTAGGCCCAGTGCATGACTGAGCACCACGATGCCCCAAAAAAGGGCCAGTCAAAATAAGGACTGGGAGGGCTTCTCACCACTTAAACAGGTCACAGGCGAAAGACAGACTCATCATAAGGAATAAAAACAAAGCCATTTTAATTTGTTATCAACATCAGAGCAGAACAATGGGAGATACAACCAGATCTTAAAGTCAAAACACCTTCCCCCCACCCCTCCCTTCTTCCAGGGTTCAACTTTGTTCCTGGTTTCTTCACCTCCCCGCCCTTGTCTTGAGGTGCAGTGGGATGGGAGTGGGGGGT
>NW_010205670.1:0-13002 GCF_000695765.1 Mesitornis unicolor
ATAAAATCCTGCTCAAATCTATTCTTATTTAATCACAGGTTCAATTTTTAAATACTCTTGCATTGTTGCTCCCACATGCACAATTCTCTACAGCAGATCTACAATCTGGCTTTTTAGTATCACCCTGATCTTGGTTGACAAGTGACTTACAAGAAAATACATACGCATACTTCATCACAGAGATCTGTTTGAAGCATACACATGATTGTGGTAGCATTTTTATTTTTTTTTTAATTAGATATGCTGGCAGCTATACTGACAACATCTAAGAACATAAGCTATATTCAACCTCACAAACCACCTAGTTCTGAGACAACTGTACATTGTTTAATGTTTGCAATTCTAGTTTGAACTTTAATATATCATTTCCACTTCTACAGACATTTTCTCAGCAACAATAATCTACTTCCAGAGAAAGCTTCACTATCAAAATTCCAACTTTTATTAATCCTGCAGCCAATTCATCATCCTTAATAATAAATCACAGGAAGAACCAGTCACTTTTCTTGACATGTAGTACTTCAAATCTACAATCTGAAAGCAGTAATGCTGAATATTCTTACACAAGACAAAAATCATGCTACACAGGCATACGAAAACCTTCATTATGTTTAAGACAAGCACCTGCAAGACTCTCCAGAGCTTTGCAGCAGAGAAATATCTAATGCCCAAATTTGGCTTTCTATGTTGGGAACAAGAAGGCACACACTGAGAAAGGGACTTGAGCCAGGACCACACATGGGTAATGTCACCCATGATAAGCGTTTTCACTAAAATAGCAAGCAATATGAAAAAAAGCCCTCTTTGACCAGTTTCCTGCCTCTACCTGCTCAACACACGGCCTCTTTTTAAAGATGCATTTTTGTTCAGAATTCCCAAGGGTAAATGCTTCTTCCTCCCGAAGTGCTGCCAGTTTTTAAGGACTGCACCAGCTACTGTGCAGCCCTGCTACAGCCCATCTTAACAGCCTAAATCCAGCCACATCACCTCGCCTGTGGATGATGGCCAAACAGTGTCTCAGCTGGGGAAGATAAACACAACCCCTGTGCTTCCATATCTCAGGAAAAACTATCTGAGCATCCTTTCCTGAGCTGTAAAAATCATCCTTGTGCCCTCACCAGCTGGTAGAATGGCCAGCACCTGCCAGGAGCAGGGACTCACCCCTTGCAAATGCCACCGTGGTTAGTGCAGGGACAGCTGTTGATTTAGCCTGTGGACAGCAGTGCAGATTCTGCTGCTTCAGCTCTACTTCTATCCTAATGCTTTCTGACAGCACACCCAAATATCACAGCAGGCGCTGGCACACACTCCTTAACAGATGCAAACAACTCTCAGATAAGATATTCACAGTAGGGATGAGGTGCAGCCTCCAACCCCTATGTATCAGCGTAACTGCGCCAGTTTGAATGCAGGAAAGCGTCAGGCCATCGCTCAAGAAATTATAAAGTTGAGGCAAGAAGAAATGTACATATCATCGAGAATGCAGATATTTTCAGTAAGAGCTACTCCCAGAGGAGCCCTGATGACTTTTTCAGCTCAAGAAGTATTGGAATGTGGTAAATACCCTTTGAGACACAGCAATCGATGGCGGTGGAAATCACAAGCAGGACCAAGCAACAGGAACCAAATGAACCTGAAAAACAAGTGCGTGTTTCCAGCTGAATGTCTTAATAGTGAAACGGAAGGCAATGAAGACTTATGGCTGCCTATCCCTTTGAAACGGTGGGTTGGGTTTGTTTGGGTTTTTTGTTTGTTTGTTGTTTTTTTTTGTGAGGGAGATATTATATACACATTTAGATATGAATGTGTACTGTAAAACATATAGAAGATGAACCATTTTTCTCCAGAGAAATCTTTCACAACAGTAGATAGCCAGCAGAAAATGGCCAAATGAGACAAAGATACCTTGCAGTTCATGCATACCTTCATCTTAGAAGAAATATTTCAAGTGGAAACATTTTTTCATGTTGGATTTTTACCCCTCCATTGTTTTCCATAAGCTGTTTGTTCTCACTTAATCAGGGTTGCAATTGGTAGAACCACAGAATAAATGTTACAAGAAGAAATTTGTTTTCAAATGCCAACATATGCAGGATGAAACTCAAACATTCAGGAGGCAAAAACAACAACAAAAATCACTCTTCCCTTATATGGCTGTTTGAGAAAAGTTTATTCAGTTTCAGAACAGAATGAATATTTGAGTGGGAGGACAGTACACCTGCAGAAAACAAAGAACTTCTCACTTTCACATGCAAAACATTATGCAAGCAGGAAGATTCCCCAACACCCAGATGAAGACAGATAATGTTAATCTCATTTAGTAACATCACACAGGAGAGGTGAGAGCTGAAGGCTCTGGATCAAGTCTAGTTTTCACTCAGGGTTCTACCATTCCCATTTTTACATTAATTACTCCATAAATAGGTCAGTTTATTATTAAAGCAGGGAGTTTTGTCATCACAGAATCTACAAGCAAGAACCCAGACATTCATGTGAACTGCTCTGCAAACACTGAGTGAGCCCTAACCACAAAGCCTCCACTGACACACCACGTGTCAGCTCTCTGCCAAGGTTTGGGGGAAGCACAAGCAGCAAGCTCTGCACTTCACCAGCAGCTGGTGGGAAACAGGAAAGCATCACAGCTGCCGAGAATTACCCAGAGCTCTGTAAAACCACACAAGAAATCAGGTTTCCCCTCCCTCCTGTTTCAAAGCAAGGCAACTCCTCTTGGTGGACGTGGGGACAGCCTGGTGCAGCCTAGTGTTGCCCTGCTAAGGCAGGTTTCCCTTGGCAAGCAGGGACAAACCCTGTGGGAGAGGGAAGGCGGCCAAGCCCACCTGCTCCCATCCGTGCTGCTCATGGTATCTGCCTTGCCCCAGGGAAGAAGACTGATGTCCCTAATGTTCTCCCTCACTCCCAATGAGGCAGAGGCAGCAAGTAAGTGATGCTTTCTCCTGTCATTCAGCTCAGAGGCCAGCAAAGCTCTACATGCTTCCAGTCAAGCATGACAAGAAAAAGGCGAAAAAAACCCCAAACAAACAGATGCCCACTGCCAGTTCCACTGTCATGCTCCTTGAGATAGGACACACTAGACACAAATCACAGTTGTGTCAAACTTGGAGGGACACCTAAAGGATCAGGAAAGATAAACCAATTGTCTCAAGGACTTAAGGAAGAGCCTATGGACAAGAATCAGAGTACAAGTATCTACTAAATAGATAAAGAAATCACAGAATCACACACAGAATATTAGGAGTTGGAAGGGACCTTGAAAGATCATCCAGTCCAACCCCCCTGCCAGAGCAGGATCACCTAGACCAGGTCACACAGGAACGCGTCCAGGTGGGTTTTGAATGTCTCCAGAGGAGACTCCACAACCTCTCTGGGCAGCCTGGCCCAGTGCTCTGTCAAAATAACTGGCATAGCAGTGTTAGTTTCAAACACCACAAAGCTGATCTACATGACTGCAGCTGGCCAACAAGAAATCACAAACAAGCAGTAGAAGGTAGGTCTTAACATCAGTCTTATCTTCTTTCTGATTGCAGGACCTCTCTGTTTCACATATCTGAACAGCACTCTTTCCTTCCATTGGTAACAGGGTGGATTACAGGTGAGTAATCAAAGTAAAATTTTATACCAAATACAAGTTCCTTCTCAGGCTTCATTTTTTTTCCTAGATATTTGCTTGCCTAGACTGCCTACTTGAGTGATTTTTTTTTTTTTTAAACTTGAGAAAGGTAAGCAACAAATCCTCTGGTACTAGAACGATCAGCACTGCATAGCATCTTGAAGGGAACTGAACAACCTAATTAGAAGTCAAGAGGAGCTCAGCCTGTCTTGAGTAATAGTGGCATCGCTGTACCTGCAACACATTATTTGACAGTTCTTTGCATGTATTTTTATATTAAAATTACATAACATACATGTACACACACATGTCCTAAACTGGAACAGATTTAAACAACTGATTGACTTCCATGCATAAATAACAACTGGATCAAAACCGGTTGTAACTTTAGTACAGATACAATTGATAACACATCAACGGAACATTCTGTCCTTTAAAACACATGAGAATTTCATCATAGATTATAAAATAGTAAACATTTCAGGCAGGAAATGGACTAAAATTGTTCCATGACTATCTCCCCTCGCCTTCAAAAAAAAGCAAAAGCCAAGTAATAACTGAAAAATGTTGGTGCAGTAATTAATACAAAACAAATTAAACAAAGAAAAAAAGTGATGCTCTTTTTGCCTTACTGTACCTTTTCTTCCATAAGGAGGTATGTGTCATAAGGACACCTTTCTAAAGAAAACATGAAAAATCAATTACTTCTGCTAGGGCAAGCAACAGCTAAGTGACTATCTTTACATTTAAGGCTACCAGCTATCTACTACGTGCTATTTAAGTAGAAAAAAAGTGTTTTAATAAAAAGCAAGACATTTAAGCATTCTGGGACAATTTGAAGAGCACACTTAAGATCTGTCCTGTTGCTGATACGATTCCAGAAGGAAAGAGATATTAGTTTGCCCCTTGACAATACTCGGAAAAACAAACAAAGAGAAGGCCAACAGCAGATAGCTTCTTTTCCTTTCTACTCTCCAGACTTTTGTTCCTCTGGTACCCTAAGCAATCCAACGGCAGATAGAGTCCTAATGGATGAGATACACAAAACTGGAGAGAGCTCACAGCATTGTGTGCGCATTAACAATCATAATGATAAAAACCATGATGGATTATTGTACTAACAGCCACAACTGGCAAAACAATACGATGGGAAATTGCAGTGTCTATGCCTTATCAGCAGAAGAGTGGCAGTCGGCTCTATTCAATTCATGCACAGCTCTGCTGGACAGCAAAAGGAAACAGTGTCCCCATTCTATCTTTCTGAATAGCAATGCTGTGCATTGTATAAGTGTCGGGAAAAGACAATCCTTCATAAGATCTTTACCACAGCACTCCCATGCTTGTAAAGGAGTGAATACTTGCAGACAGAAATATTACGGAATTGAGAAACCTGCACGTTGATCTAAATTCTGCCTCCATACCAGTGGCACTGCACTTGAAAGATCTTTGTAATACACACGCACCCTGTCTCAGCTCACTGGGATTTAGAAGGAATACAGCTAGGAGCAAGAGCTGCAGAAAAATCAGCTGTTTTCACACTTGTAATGGCCTTTTTTTTTTTTCCTCTTATCACTGCAGAGGCCATCAGTTACCTCAGATTATTTGCATAAAAGCAAGAAGTCAGAACAAAATTATATATTGGTTCATCAAAAACAGAGATGGTCAAATATCTCTCCAATTGTATTTCCACTTATCTTAGTATAATGCAATAAACCTACTGTACATAGAGCCCATTCAAAGGCTTGTGTCAAAAAGGTATTTTTTTTTCCTGCTGGTTTTCAGTAAGTTTAATTTGGCTGTTTAAAAAACACAGATCATTCAGAGGACTGTAATAGGTGCACAGTTGTCACACTCCTACTTACCACTGCCTATGGGCTGAACAGCCTTGCCTGACTCATTACAGGAATATTTTCTTAAGCAACTTAAACCGCAGACTGTCCATAAGGTAGGCATGGAGGTCTTGGGTTTCAGCCATGCTGAATTCCTGGGCTGCCATAGATTTATACTTATTACCTCTTGCAATAATTGGGATTGATTCTTATTTCTTCCCCTCTGCCATCAGTGAAAGTGAGGGTAATATTGTTTCCTACAATTTCACAGGAAAACTTGAGATTAAATAATTTTTTCAGGGCACTCAAATTTCATCATCATGAAGCTCAGAAAAATCCTGAGGCAGACATGGTACGCTGGGGTTCACTTAAACAGGACAAAGCTGCGTGAACTATTCAAGATGATCAAATGCTGGTAAAAATGGACTGTTCATTCCAGCTTAACAGAAGCCAACACAAGAATAGTGTCACCACAGTAATTTTGCTTATCCATGGTCCTAAGAAGAGGTTACTGGCAAAAATTACATCTTTAATAATCTGTAACAGGCCATAACTTTTGAAACAGCTATAAGAGTCAGTAACTGTATTCAACCAAGAAGAAATGAAAGATCAGTGATGGCAGCAACTGTCAGAAGGAACTGTCAGAAGGGTAGAGAACGAGAGATCTGGTAACCCAGCCTTTCTGCTGCCACTTAAATGCTACTGAAAAAATTAAAGTAAAATATTCTCCACATCCAGGCAATACGAATAGACACAGAAAACTCAGCTGTAAATACCAGAACTACCCATTGTGCAGTAGAGAACAGTTGTCATGAAGACTATTATTTTATATATTTTTGCATGCTTGAGCAAACACTCTTTTCAAAGTATGTAATGAAGCAATACTTGTTTTTTAATTGGACAGGTACAGTGTTTGCAACAGACTGTATCTGATAACCTGCCTGTGTACTCACTTTCTCTTTTCCCACAGAGCAGCAACGTTAAAGTTAGTTGCAACAACTTGGAGATTTTATAACATTACAGGGTATTAGAAACTGAGCTGTTCCATTTCTTTTTTGCTGTTTACAATAAGCAACAAAAAGGAGCTGTTTATTCTGTAGAGCTGTCTCTTCTGGTGGCAACACCCTGTATTTTCTCAATAACTGTCAGAAAAAATATTATTTAAAAAACTTTAATAATTCCATTAAGAAAAAATACAGAAAAGACTACTTAAAATCCTTGCTCTTCAACATTAAAGTCCCAAAGCCTAACTTTGTTGAAAAGCACTCTTTAAATTAAAAATCACCTAATCCTGTGTCTGAACTTATAATTTCTCAGCAGTTTATGACATGATGTTAAAGTCTTCGAGCATCACATATCCCAGAAGTCATATTCTTACTGTAACGTTTCCACATCTGAACATCATTAGAAGGTTTTTGGTCTACCTGCACCCTCAGCAAAATTATAGGATCTAATGTTTTCATTCCACATCCTTAATAGGGATGGAAAACTGCTACTACTTTTTTTTTCTCTGTTCATAAACTAGCAATACCCATTTACTGTGATGATGATCTTTGCTACCTACTACACTTATGTTCACCAAACAGTGTTTTGTACTTAACTGACAAGATTCTTGTTATTCCAGGCATGCTTTTGTGCAATATGGTAATGAAAACCTGTTATGTGATTGTAATTATGATATAGGGGAATTAGAATCTATAATATATTAAATACTTTTCTGGTTGCAAGTGTGTGCATGGCTCTGTTCCAGAAAGTCTTGGAGCTAAAGTTAAACAAAAAAAACCAAACACAAACAACAAAACAACAAACCCACTAAACAAGAGAACAACAAATCCAAAATCCAAGTGACTGATAGATAAAAGGGAAAATGTGAATAACCTTGCTAAGGAAGTAACTGTATACCGCAATATATGGAAGTGCTGAGTAAGATTTTCTTCACAGAGGAAACAAAAGTTTTACCTGCAAGCACTTGTGCAAAGTACATATTTATTTCCAATACATCATCAATACTTGAGAGTGAAACCCACTCAGCAGAAGCACACGTGATTTCTGCAGTTAAAGTTCAGTATTGTTTTTTATTCCTAATAAAAAAGCAAACTCACCAGGGTACAGAAGATGCATTGGCATTGTGCTATCGTTGTCATCTGCTCCACAGGATATTCACCCAGGCAGAGCTTGCAGGACACTAACGGGTCAAGTACCAAGTCCCAAGTAGGCCTATATCTTGCTGTAGTCATTGCAGAGCAGTCTGAAAAACAGCACAAAAGCAAAGATACTCCATCACTTCCTTATACTGATACTTGGTATACTTCTGCCACTGAAAATGTCATTGTCAGCTGCTCCCTGGTAGCTATTAGGGGGAAAAAAAAATAGAAACAGTGATGGCTAATTTGACAGCATCAGCACTTGCAGCAGGCTATACATTCCCTGCCTGATAGAATACCATTACAGCAAGCAGAATGGAAAAAAACCCCACATAATACACTGACAAAATACAAGAGCAAGCAGGAAATATCCTTAGGTCCCAGACTTTTGTCTGACAACATACATGCAAAAATCTCAATCCCAATTCCTGCCATTTCCACCACTAGTTACAAGCTCTTTCACCAACATTGATCACCCATCACTAAGGGTAAATTCTTTAACCTACACAACTCCTGCTACTCAGGGAAGGCTCACGAGGTCTCTTTCATGAACCAAGCATCTATTATTGCCCCTTTTCCAGCCTGATGACACTGCAACTCAAATAGAGCCAAACATTTTTATTCCCAAGAGCATGACAGATCAATCAGTTTGCTAAGTGAATTTTAGAAAGAATGGTGAATATTCTGAACATCCTCAGAGTCTGAGTCTGCATTTTTTCCCCAAACTTTGCTATATGCCAAGAACACAACTTTGTTGCAGCAATAAACAACTGAGGCAAATAAGAACACAAAAAGTGAGCTATAAAAAGAGATTATAATACCTATGCATCACCCTTGAGACAGAAACAGGATAGTACCACACAGAGCATCTTTATCCTAGGCTTCAGGGTCCAGATGGAGTTGTCAAATGACTAACCAGAAATAAAACAATCTCTCACATAACAAATGTATTCCCACAAAGAGGAAAGCTAATTTACAAGTTACACACATGAGGAAAATAAGAACTCCAACAAAACAAAATCACACACTCCTCCAAACTTCAATGGTAACTTAGGTTGTATAGCCAATCTTAACATATTTACTAGCATTGTTGTATCACTGTGACATTGACATTCCAAATGTGAGAAATTCACATCCCAAGGCTGCTGAGACATCCACATTATCTCACCTCCCTCCTTCCCAAAATTAGCTGGTTCCTTACCTTCCCCACACCAGCAGTTAAGCTACTTCAGCCATGATTACAGAGGGTTTTTTGTTTGTTGCTTTTTTTAAATTGGCACTTGCAGGAACTGCTTATATCTAAGTCATTATCTGTGAACTTCCCAAGTCCTCCAGAACTGCAGCAAACAACTTTCATCCTTATTAGACTAGGCTTAGAAAGATTGCAAGCAATATATGCTTTCTACACCTAAACAAATCACACTGAGAGTTCAAAGACGTGCTTGTGAAGCCTGAGTCTTTGATATTCAATAAATTGTGGACATGACTCCACCAAGGTCTCCAAATTCTCTGAAGCAAAGAAGATTTTTTTGTTAGCTCTCTTTTCAGTCTAACTTACTAGACGTCATTTAAAAGGTACATAAAGGCCACCAAAAGAGCAGAGCCTAGTCAAACTTTTTAGTGCAGCCATCACGAAGGAGAGGTGAAGAGAAGAAAGGTCAAACCACCCCATTTCCAGGGATGCTCTGGATCATTTCCCCTGAAAGACCACACACAAACTCTACACTGCTTCAAAGGAAACAGATGAAATAGTCCCACAAAACAGCACACAAATAACAGCTCCACATCACAAAAATAGGACTTGTGATGTGCAGTCTTTTCTGAGACTAACATTGAAACTCTGATGTGGTGATATCAATGAAAACCCAAGATTTTTAATACAGCAGCACTAACACATCACTGGGAAATATTTTTCCTCTTTCTCCTGCAAAGCAGAAGTCAATCAAAGTGAAACTCCTTTCAAGCTGGCATCCAGCAAAAATTGGCTACCCAATACAGCTGGCACATAACACACAATGAGCTCACTCATGGTGATAACTAAGCAAAACATGAATGCCGCTTCACATGGCAGCAGGGCCATTTCTGCTCACCCCTCCTCACCAAACACCTTCTGCTGAGACAATAACATCTGAGGCTGACTGCCCCCATTCATAGGGCCATGTTAAAATGATGCTTAGTTGACTCCTAAAAGGTTCTATCTCATGCTGCCAAAGAAAACAAGTTCCAAGTCACCAAATTAGTCTTATATTTATTTCTTGCATGTCATTTTCAAATAAGAGTACAAATAGTACAAGTATAGCATTTTATCACTTGACACCTTTCACTTTAGCTTACTGCAACGTTATATGCACACACCATCATTATAACCTCAATTACTCACTAAATCTATGCTAAAATAGTCTTTAGTTTTAATAAAGAAATCTTACATTTACCTGCATGGGAATAAATATCTATTGTTGCTGGTGGCATTAAAGCAAGGATGAAAGAATTCTCCACCTAGCCTTGAAAAACACATACAGAGAGCTGCCACATCGCAGTGCAACATCTCTGCTGGGTATCTCTGCAGAGGAACACAGGGAATGAAGCTTCCCAAACAGGGCCTAGATATTGCTTCATCATCATCTGGTACACTGTTGCAACCAAGTAATAAGGTTCTGTGTTTACATCATGATGCTTAGGAAATCTTATTAAAAAAACAAAACCAACAACAAAACAAAAAACAACAAAACCACATACACCAAAAATAACTTGGAAGAGCACAACTGAGAAAACAACTACCTTCTGTCAAAATCAGTTTAAGACTCCTACTGTTCCATAGCTATGGTCTCCTATGCCTTCAGATTGTATTCTCATGCTTTACAGTGATGTGCAGTGCTTCAGGGAGAGAGTAAAGTAACAGCAAGAAGAGAAGGCAACTGAAAGGAGCTCTAGAGGAACAAAACAGTGAAAAAATAGGCACTGGCATGCCCTCTTGCTGAAGACCATCAGTTACAGCACCAGGCACTAGAAAAACTTTGCCTCATGGTTTGCCGATCTGCTAGGAGGCCTCAGGAAATACAGCTAGGAAAGGTACAGAGCTACAGCCCAAAGCACCTACTGAACAGATCTTACTGCTACAGATATTTAATTAAATTAGAGATTTAGTGTTGATTACCAAACTCAGTACAACTATCAGTACTTCACAGTGCCTGATAACAAGTGTGCCAGATCCGACTTGTGAGACAAAAAACAGAGAAGCTGGTCAATAGTTCAGACTCCAAACTCTGCTGCAGTCAATGTCAGACTCATTTACATGTTTTTGCAGACTATGGGCCATAAGCTGGTAAAACTGAATTTGTAAGAAGCATGGTAATACAACTCATTTTGTAGGACAGCACCTGAAAGTAAGCTGGGAGTAAGAAACATAGGAAATAGCTTTAGTAGTAGCTTGTTCAGAGCAGTCTTTTCATAAATAATCAGCAACCTGACTAATGACTATTTAATTGTGCAGCCATCTACTCAAATTGTGCATGTCCATGCAAAAAAGAAACCACCGCATAAGATGACAGAAGTGACTGAAGTCCTGTTGCTGTAACAACACATTAATATGTTTAAAATATAACTATTATGCATTTTGGGAGATGGGTATGGAGGGGACAGGAATTTTTCATTATTTCTACACAATTAATGAATTAAGTGAACACAAACTGGATTTCTGAACAGTAATCCCTTAGTTTTTGGTCCACCTACACAGACTACATTTTCAAGTGAGAACAAGTGGCTGATTTGACCTCCATTAAATCAAGAACAAAACAACACTTTCTCGCCAGGCTTCAAGAAGTTGCAGAAAACAGTGAAAAAGAAATACTGTGAGAACTTCTGAAAAACTGAAAGCAGGAAATGATGCAACTTTCTTTCATGCAAGTCATTCAAGAAATCATAAAACAGCCTGAATTTTCTTATTGCATGGTCGTCAAGTATTTCATGGCACTGTACAGCCAAGCTGCAGTTGCACTGTCAACACTTCACAGATACGTGACCAGCGATGTGAAGAAAAAAGTGACTAGAAAATACGGCTGAATAAAAACAGTCATACACTGCACGCTTTAACTGCTGGGTCTTCTTCACCAAGAACGACTCAAAATAGAGATTTCAACAGAATTTAAATTTCAGCTTCAGACCAGGGATCAGTTTAATTTCCAAATTAAGGGCTTCAGTCCCTTTGCCTACCAGACAACTAGTTAATCAGGTGCGCTTAAGTCATCTGCCTTAAGGAGTTGCCTTAATCTGAATTTACTGACATGATGGAAAACAGCTCTTTTAGAAGCCAAAGGAGGGGATTTAAATGGGATTTACAATTTGGTCCTCATTCCTGTCATCCCTCTTTGTCAAAATAGCTCTACTTAAAATAATCCAGGCTACTAGATGAAATCAAATCAGTTTTAGTCTCGTACATATGTATTTTTATAGATAAATGAGTATGTGTGTATATATATAATCCAGGCTACACTTCTTCCTAGATGAAGTCAAACACATCTGTCACAGTACAATTTTATATATTTAACACAAAGTATGTTTTTATACATTTATACTTTTAATATTTATAAATATATATAAATATAACACTATGAAAATGTGTCCAAATTTTTTTACTTATGTGGAGAAAACATCACATTTCTGAAACAGAGTCACCTGCAGAAAGGCTACTACACTGCACTCTGGACTGGCACTGCCTGCCACACCTTTAAAGTGATTATGCTGACTCTGACCTAAACAATTCTGAGCCTTCCTACGTAGCGCCACAGCTGTAGCTTGTAATTCAATAGCTATCTCCAAGACCCTCAAGTCAGCAGGGACCAGTTTACATGATTGAGCTGGTGGCTGAGGGCATTCAGCAACAGTTCTGCAACTTGGATCATTTGTTACCCCTCTGTCAGAGTTCAAGCTTGATGCTATTTTTCTCTGTTCCTAGGCTCTTCCAAGGATCCTCAGAAGGATTACATGGCTACAGAAATATGAAAGAAGCCTGCATGATATAATTGACCAGTTAGCAACTATTTCTTGTTGGTGTTGCAAGTTTTTATTATGCAACTATACCATAGACTGATAAGGCCATATAAAACAAATTAATGAATAAGTTCACCCACTAGGTAGATTTTATGGTTAAAAAGCTGGCAGGAAGACTGAGTCCTATCTAGCAGCGATAAGTCACTCATGACTGAAATATTTTCTAGCTTGTGAAACCAACAGTAAAAACGAAGGCACAGTCAATTCCACTGCTCTCTAGGGTAACATTTTATATTGTTATTTTTACAGAAACTCATAAACCACCCAGTCAAAATCAACTCTTTTGCTATGTCTTTCCCCCCCATCCCTAACATTTTCCCATGTTTTTATTTTTTCCTCTTCCTCAACTCTTTCC